>NC_061117.1:153974636-154133037 GCF_002878395.1 Capsicum annuum
TTTACTTTTCAATACTTAAATATCCTAAACACTCTAAAGGCTCTCAAAGCAAGAGTTGGGGCTAGGGTTTGGAGGTGTTCATCTAGTGTAAAGAAAGAGGTCAAGTTTGTTGGTGTTTTAAGTTAATTAAGGCATATATATATTCCCCTCTTTAAATAACTTTAAAACCATGTATTTTCACACTTAAATTAGTAAGCGTACATGGTAGTTCTGAATCAAATGAAAAAGGGTTTCACTATCTAACAATGAATAATGATGATTCCTTCTTATACTTGTGTTGATATATGATATTGATGGTATATTGTATATGTGGGTTCTTGTTGTGTGTTTTTTAACATGAGGGTTTTGAGTAACCCTAATCTTGATGATTTCTACCATGAAAATAACCTTGTTAGAGGCATGCTCACAAGGTGTTTGTGAAAATGTAAGTGAAATGACAAGTTATATGTTGATAGTGTATTGAGTTAAGGCAATGGCCCAAATAAGTATGAATTATTGATAAATTATGTTGTAAAAGATATTGTAAGCCTTGTATTATTAAATTGACAACCTTATCGATTAATGGTTACTGAGAGGGTGAAACCTTAGGTAAGATAATGAGCTTACGTTGTGTATTAAACCAAACGGGGGTAAAAATATGATTTAACATTTCTAATTAAAGGTGAATAGTTTGTGTGGGTCATGATGATCATAACTTGGATTGTGTGATGAAATGAATGAAGGCATTGGCCTATTAAAATGGTGGATCAATGAAGGCCCCCATGAAAACCATATGATCATGTAAAGTGTTGAATTTGGTTAAATGTGTTAAAGCCCTTATGTGTGGAATTGAATGCATGTGAATGTTTGGAAAATAGTTAGTAAAGGCCTTGTTGGCCACATTATAACTAAATGCATATCCTTGATGATTGGTCGACTAAATGGTCATAGTCCTTAAAGTATGAACTCGAATTGTGTTTGAATAAAAAGTGCATGTAGGATTAATAAGTATGAATTATTATTGGTAGGAGTATTAATGACCATGAATAAACTTGCATTGTGTTATGAACTGAGGACTTGGGCCTAGCCATGTGATCAATGGCCAAATGAGCTGGTATGAATCATGTGATGGGCCAGGGTATCGATGTGTAGCCTCGATGGCTTGAAAGCCTCGAGATGGGTTAAATTTCTATGTGATGTATTAATAGTGCTAGTATGTGCATAGAGATGTATTGGTTTGTGGTCCAAGTCCACTTATGATATAAGGCATATTGGTTTATGGTCCAAATCCACTTACCATATACGGCGTGTTGGTTTATGGTCCAAGTTTGCTTGTCATATAAGGCGTGTCGGTTTGTGGTCCTAGTTCGCTTACCATATAAAATGTGTTGGTTTGTGGTCCAAGCCCGCTTACCATTATGACGTATTGGTTTGTGGTCCAAGACTGCTTACCATATATGGTGTGTTGGTTTGTGGTCCAATATTACTTACCATATAAAGCGTGTTGGTTTCTCGTCCAAGCCCGCTTACCAAATACGGCATATTAGTTTACGGTCTAATTTCTCTTACCATATAAGGCATGTTAGTTTTTTGTCTAAGTCCTCTTACCATACACGGCATGTTGGTTTGTGGTCCAAGTACGCTTACCATATAAGGCATGTGTGTTTGTGGTCCAAGTTCGCTTACCATATATGGTGTGTTGGTTTGTAGTCTAAGTTTGGTTACCATATAAGGCATGTTGGTTTGTGGTCCAAATCCAATTACCATTTAAGATGTGTCTGCTCGAGGCTCATGTACCCTTGCCTATTGTAGCATAAAGGATCCTATGTTTCTAAGATATAAGGGCGGAGGGTTAGTAGTCCTTCACCCCATGTCTCATGAATAAATGTATCATAAATGCATGTTATGACTTTTTTCACAATTTGACTTGTTGTGTCACTATACATATATATGTCTTCAATATTCCTATTCTTATGTGAATATGATCGCCTATGATAAATTGACATGGATTTGAATAAATGTATTATTTTCTCATTATCCTTGAGTTACATGCTAGCGTTCCAATCGCTGACAGTTCCTGGATGCTACGCCCCCATGCGACGTAGGGCCTAGAGCTTCTTCTTTTTTTCCCGCACAGTGATAAGGTGATTAAAGTGGATCGTGCATTGACTTGAAGTGATGATATTACTTTCTCCGAAACACATTTATCTCTTGGTCTCTTATCTTTACACTTAGTCTCTTTTGGATTGGTATGGCTATTTTTGAGGGCTTATTCTAACATATACTTTTACTGACATTGATTTTGTATAGAGGAATTATGAATGGCTGTGGACTAAGGTTTATTGTTTAGTTTGATGAACCTAATGAAATGTATAGACATATCTAAGCTATGAACTTTGTTGTTGTTGTTTCCACTACCTTTACTTGTGAGTTGGGGTTCCTTCGAATCCTATATATTGATGAGGTATTTAGGTTGGGTTACGGGGCAAACTCTGGCACATGTGTACTTGAGGTGCCCATATGATATCGCCCGAAGTTCGAGGTGTGTCAATACTCTTCATCGTTGACTTGGCTGCATCTTTAAGGCCCATAGTACTTTATGTTTGAGCTCAATAGTCAAGTACACTAGCTAATAAGGTGAAGCACCTATTAGAGTCTTGAATATTGTCCGATAAGCTCATAATGCATCGTCTAATTTTTATGACAAATCAGCCCTATTGGCATTTACTATCTTCGACAAGATAGACTTAATTTATTTATTACACTTCTAACTATCCACTAGTCTGTGGATGATAAGGTATTGCCACCTTGTGTTTCACTCCATACTTCTAGCATACCTCTAAATAAACGATTACAAAAATATGACCCTTCATCACTAATTGTAGCATGGGGCATGCTAATTCGAGAAAAGATATTTTTTTCGAGAATGTAGTGACACTACATGTTTCATTGTTAGGAAGCGCAACTGCTTCCACCCATTTTGAAACATAATCCACAGCCACTAAAATGTACTTCATGCCAAATAAACTCATAAAAGGTCCCATGAAATCTATACCCCATACATCAAACAATTCTAATTCTAAAATAGGAGTCATAGGAAGTTCATGGAGTTTAGAGATATTACCTTATCGTTGACATTGATCACAAGTAGAAGAAAAATCATGAGCATCTTCGTAGATTGTTGGCCAGTAATACCCATATTGCAAGATCTTGTGGGTTGTGCGGGTTCCACCATGATGGACCCCAACTGGAGAAGAATGACAAGCCTCAAGTATGCTCATCATCTCTACCTCAGGTATGCATCTACCAATAATCCCGTCTGCATCCCAGAAAAATTTCCTAACCTCATGCATAAACCTCTTTCTACTGAAAGAAAAGATCTTCTAGGATTAGATCATTTGCTAGATAATCTTTGTAGTCTCTAAACCATGGAATTATATCTTGAGAAATTGCAAGTATTTTCTTATTTGGAAAACTATCATCAATCTCAAGCCCATCTTCAACATTCTATATAGCTTCCTCCTCTAGTCGAGACAAATGATCTACAACTTGATTCTCAGTGTATTTTTTGTCCTTGACCTCGAAATCAAATTCTTGCAACAACATCACCTACCGAATTAGTCTAGACTTCACATCCTTTTTCACCGTGATTAGGGTGCACATTCACCTTAGTACAAATCAAATAAGACCTAAACATCTCAAAGGCAACAACCACTACCAAAAAATCTTGTTCTGTCACAACATAGATCGTTTGAGTAGGATCTAGTGCCTTGATAGCATAGTAGATGGGATGAAAGATCTTCTCTTTTTGTTGACCTAGTACAGCCCCTAAGACCAAATCACTTGCATCATACATGATTTTAAAAGGAAAAGATCAGTCTGGAGATACAATGATAGGAGTAGTCATTAACTTCTATTTCAGACATTCAAAATCCTTCAAGCATGCTTCCCTAAACTCAAATTTCACCTTATTCACAAGAACCCTTCAAAGAGGGTTGGCTATCTTTGAATCACGCCCCAAATTCCGTTGGGGCGGACAGGCACCCATTTTGGGAGAACCAACTCGTAACCCTGTACTTTTTATGCATGTAACTATGGCATTCAAAGATTCTGCTAGTATGGATATAATGGATTGATAAAACAAACTACATAAGTAAGTCCAAACCTACATATACAAGACTTGGCCATTGGGGCCATAATGTTAAAAGAATACAATACTACCACACTTAACTTCAAATTAGTCTGCAAAGCCTCTAAAAGACACATGGACTTAGGTAAGCCTCTTATTTATAGTCACTTCATGCTCAACAAAATCAATTATCAATAAATAACTATAAATATAAGGATAGAATACCAACTTTGCTTGTACTTATGGGATCATGTACATTACATCCTTTACTTTTCTTTCTTCTACTTTACTTTATAAGATTATAAGACATATACAAATGACCAGTTGATCAGTGATAAAAGAGGATGACCTATGCTAGGCATTTTAACCCCTGGGATACATTACTCATAAGTACACAAATCGGGATCAACCCATGCTAGGCTTTTCTTTCGCCCCTGAGATTCCATCCGTAATGCTGGGATCGACCCATGCTAGGTGTTTTTTCCACCCCTGGGATACCACCCAAAAATATATATAGAATCACTTCAAATCATTCTTTTTATTTTTAAAGTTGTTGTTTTGGTGGTCATATATTAGATTTAGAACTTTGGACCAGTAGCAAAAAGTATGCAAATATGCACTAGATGCAGTAGCAATGAGGTAGAATACAACAATAATAGAAATATAACACATAGGAGATTAACTAACACCATGCTTTATGTTGACTAAGAGAACAACTCGTAAGGCTTAGTTCTTAAAGAACCCATATCACACTAGTATTTAGAAGGAAAAATGGACAGATCTATTAACAAACACATCTTTAGGTACTTTAACAACCTAACAAGTTAGAATAAGGTTGTTAGCCACCATAGAGGTTGTATGCTACAATTATGCATAACTTGAAAGGAAGAACGCTTAGGAAGCTTACTTTGTAATAAAGGATTTAGATTCATGCCGATTCATGCCAAAGAGTATAGGATCGATGAATCATACATACCTTAATGTACAACTGATCACACTTTTGCTTAACGTCTTCCCTTTTAGATTACTAATCTATAATAGCATAAGACTAGTATTAGTAGCTAATTAACATATTCACGCCATTTAAACTTACTAAAATAGTAACCGGGTAGTAACCCACAATCAATTAATCCAAGGGTATTCTCTCAACCTCGTTCTTCTCCAATTACATTCACACGCAATGTAACTTCTTATAAGATCCCCTTGACAAATTCTTCTTTATTGTACTTCTTAAAATAGTATATCAAGTGATGTGGGTAGTAAACTTATGCGACATTCAATTCGATGGTGTACTATTATACCATTCTTCTACCTTTCAATAGAGATTATTCACACCTTTTCCCCAACGTCAACCAAGCAGCCCCCAACATAAATACATAAAACAGATCTAAAACATCCCCAAATATCCCTTAATATGGCAACCAAAAATTGAACTCACCATCCCTTGAGTTCTTAACAACAATATATACACAATCCTCTACTAAGACATGTATATAGGAAAAGGGCAAAAATGGATAGTAGCCATACCTTAATTTCGGTGGTAGTTTATTCCCTTAATGTATATCTCTTAAATAGCTTGATCCCTTTACTCACAAACCAAAAGTGAAGAGAAAAATCTCTTAATAATCAAGGATAAAGGGACTGCCAAACTTAAAAAGGGATATCTTATAGTTTAATCATAGAGAACATAATTCCTATAGTATTCTTAAGATATGCTCATGATTTGATCACTTACCTTTAACTTGGAAGTAAGGTTTCCAAACAACCCTAGTGGAATTTTAAGGCTGCTGCATAGCTAAGAGAGAACAAGAGAGAAAATCTTAAAAGTTCTTTTGTTTGTTTTGGGCTCGTTAAAATAAGCTATAAGGGCTGGTTTTAATCCCTTTAAAAAGAGCTTCTCTTGGACGAATTTCTTGGTCATTTTTGGGCCATAATTTATCAAATAGGTGATGCACCTACTTGCCCATTATATTGGGCCTTTGTGGATTAAATACTATTGGGCCTTGGCTACCCATTCTCCTCCTTTTCTCTTCTTTAATTTGGGACAGAATTAACTTAAGTAGGTGGTAGGGTATTTGGCCCAATAAGCTGGTCAAGGAAGCCTTAATAGGTGATACACCTACTTAGTTCTTAGGTTGGTCAAAAGTTCAAAGTAGGTGATTCACCTACTAGCTTAAATAAGTCAAACAAGCACCTCAATATTTTATTCCATTTTAAGATCAAAATGCTTATAGTTAAACTTAAAACTTATGTACACTTGGTCACTTCATCCTTTAGATTCAAATACCAACTTAAGGGCCCAATTTTAGATACTCTCATCGATGGTAACTTAATCATACCACGTTTCGATATATGTGGGAATTTCTTCAACCCTATCTTACCACCACTTACCACATAGGATACCCGAGCCCATAACCTACCCATAAGTCCATATCAAATGCCATCTAAGTAGAACTAGTACCCACGAAATATAGGGTGTTACATCCTCCCCCCCCCCCCCCCTTAGAAATATTTATCCACGAATGCTAGCATAACTAGCTAGCCTAAATGAATATAAGATAAAGTTCAAACTCGTATATATCCACATAACACTTGTGTAGTCATACTTACTTGTTTATGCCCCAAATCAGTATCCTTGGACCAAGTCTTTAGATTTAAATAAATAAGGGTACTTTGATTTCATTGCTTCTTCGGCTTCCTATGTGATTTCTTCTACTTGTGGGCTCCTCCAAAGCACTTTTATCGAAGCTACTTCTCTATTTCTTAACTTCTTAACTTGTCGATCTAGTATAGCAGTAGGCACTTTTTCATAGGTAAGTTCTTTTGTAACCTGCACATCGTTAGTAGGAGTAATATAAGATGGATCTCCTATACACTTGTGAAGCATTGAGACATAAAACACTGGATGCACCATTGAAAGCTCTTGGGGTAGGTCTAACTCATATGCCACTTGTCCAAATCTTTAAATAATTTGATAGGGCCCTATGTAGCGAGTACTTAGTTTTTTATTTTTACCAAACCTGATTACCCCTTTCATTGGAGACACCTTCAACAATACCCAATCTCCTATAGCAAACTCTAACCCTCTTCTTCTAGTATCCGCATATGATTTATGTCAGCTTTGAGCTATTTCTAACCATTGTTGTATCACCTTACCTTTTTCTATGGCTTGATGAACAAGATCTGGTCCAAATAAGGTAGTTTCACCCACTACAAACCACCCAATTGGTAATCTACACTTTATGTCATATAAAGCTTCATAAGGCACCATTTTGATACTTGAGTGATAACTATTGTTGTATGCAAACTCAATTAGTGGAAAATGATCATCCCAACTACCTTTGAAGTCCAATACACAAGCACGCAACATATCCTCTAGTGTTTGGATTGTATATTCTGCCTGGCCAACTGTTTGAGGGTGAAAAGTTATGCTTAAACTCACTTGTGTTCCCAAACTCTTCTGGAATAACCTCCAAAAATGTACGGTAAATTGAGCTTCCCTATCAGATATAATAGAGATTGGGACTCTACACAGCCGAACTATCTCTTTAATATATAATTTTGCATACTATTTAGCTGTGTACGTAGTCTTAACCGGTAGAAAGTGTGCTGATTTGGTGAGTCTATCAACTATTACTCATATAGAATCAAACTTATAGGACGAGCAAGGTAAACCAGTGATGAAATCCATATTGATCATATCCCACTTCTAAGTTAGGAGCTTCATAAGCTGCATATAACCTCTTGGCTTTTGGTGCTCCACTTTGACTTGTTGACAATTTGGACATTCAGTTACAAATTCTGCAATGTTCTTCTTCATGTCAACCCACCAATACACTTCTTTCAAGTCATGATACATTTTAGTTGAATCATGATAGATAGAATATCTTGAATGATGTGCCTCTATCATAATCCGTTTTCTTATCCCATCAACATTAGGTACCCATAATCTATTTTGGCATCGAAGTATTCCCTCGTCTGTAAGCTCAAATGCCTTTGTCAAACGTTGTTGTACATTTTTCTTAAGCTATAAAAGAATAGGATATATGTATTGCTTCTCTTTAACTTCAGCTACCAATAAAGATTTTGCTGCATTTTGCACAATAACGCCTTTGTCTGAAGATTCAATAAGGTAAACCCCCAAGCTAGCTAATTGGTGTAGATCCCTAGTTATCCCTTGCCTTTCCATGGGCTGCCTATAATTACTTGCAATCACCTTACAACTTAGTGCATCGGCTACCACATTTGCTTTGCTCGGATGATATAAGATATCAACATCATAGAATTTTAACAGCTCAAGCCATCTTTGCTGCCTCAAATTTAGGTCCCTTTGGTTAAAGTGGTACTGCAAACTCTTGTGGTCGATATATATATCAACATGTACCCCATACAAGTAGTGGCACCGTATTTTTAAAGCAAATATAACTGCTGCTAGCTTGAGATTATGTGTTGGATAATTCTTCTCATATGGCCGCAATTGTCTTGAGGCATAAGCTATTACTTTACCATGTTGCATCAAAACACATCCTAAGACAACTCCTAAAGTGTCACAATCTACCACATAGCCTTTTGTGTCATCCGAAAGTACCAATATGGGTGTAGAAGTCAACTTATTCTTCAAATCTTGAAAACTTCTTTCACACATTTCATCCTATTGAAACTTAGCTTCTTTGTGTGTTAACTTTGTTAAAGGTGCAGAAATAGAATAAAACCCCTCAATGAACCTTATATAATAACCTGCCAAGCCTAGGAAACTACGAACCTCCATAGGCGTCATGGGTCTTGGCCAGTTGTAAAACCCCGATTTGCTGAATCGGAATGCGACACGGTGCTCATGACCCCGAGGGACCACAAGCTAACCCATGATTGATATCTGTACCTTTATACTATAAATAATGATATAATAATATGGAATACATGGAACTATAAGGCCATAAGGTTCAACGGAATACAATCATGTGGGCGAAAATACCCAAAACAACTAAATTTGAACGTAAATCTGAAAGTAGATCTGAAAGCCTCTAAACTGCCTGAATAAGGAGTTGAAGGAACATGTCTCCAACTAACTCTGTAAGGCTGAACTGAAGAAATAAATAAATAAATCAAATCATATTGTCCTTGAATCAATGAGGACTCACTGTGTCTCTGCGACTAGAATGCTACCGCTACTGCTGGGCTGGAGCTCGTGTATTGGAACCTATGGTGTACCAAGAAAAGAAAACACCATAGCACAAATGTGTCAGTACAACTAGAGTACTGAGTATACGAGGAAGGTAGGCTGAACATAAAGGATTTCATGCATGAATAACACTGACTGACTGATATGAATGTGGGAGTGCAAACACACATATATATAGAAACTGGGACCATGAATACGTGATAGCATGACTTGTAAGCTAATACATGGTTTACTGATAACTATCCTGACAGAGACTAAAACTGATAACATGGATGATTGTATCTGACAGTCCTGTATATGTTGAAATCTGAAGAACTATCTGAGTTCTTATACTAATACTAATACTGAAACTGTGGGAAGCAGTATTTACCGACATGTCCCTTGTATGCCGTTATGGCTAAGATGGGGTCCAATATCTACCCCGAATGGAGGGGTGTCAATACCGCGCCACTGGTAAGGACAGCTGTGAGTGACCCTTATCTGGCGGGTACTCAATGAAAATGGTGGGAACCCTAAACTGACGGGTTAAGCCACCTCATCAACCCTAAGCTGACGGGTTAAGATATCTCAACCTACGCTAGCTACGTAGTTCTGTAACACAAGGATTGCTACTAAGAATCACACCCTAAACTGGAGGGTGAGTTCCCATCCTTGGGTTCACTCGGTACTAACCTCTACTCCCATCTGGAGGGATTGAACATGAATAACTGACTGTACATGACGTAATCTTACTGAATTCCATTGACTGGAGAAATGTTACTGATATCTGATAACTGACTAAGATCATGAGGTTTTCCTGAGTCACATGACTAACTGAAGTCTATGGAATCATAGCTTGAGTTCGTATATCATGAAACATGACATGGATCTAGGCACACAACTATAGTTTTCGGGTACAAATACCCCCAGGACTCGATGGAAGAAAATGACACACATGGCTGACTTGATCATAAGAGTAGAGTCCATAATATATAATATCATAAGTAGGGATCTCATACTATGTATGGTTATCTTAAGTGACTCTTAGCTTGTATTACCTTAAGTGACTCATATGAGTATGCTTAATGCATCATAAGCTATCCTATCACTAGGACATGTATTGTAAGTCATGTACTCAAGTATGAATCACAGGATTAGAAACATGCGGGGTATTACACCAGTTCTTCACTACCTCTATCTTTTAAGAATCAACTCTTATTCCTTCATCAGACATAATATGACCCAAGAATGCTACCGATTTTAACCAAAACTCACATTTGGAGAACTTTGCATACAACTTACGATCGCGAAGGATTTATAACACTTGTTGCAAATGATTAGCATGGTCTTCTTCCGATCTTGAATACACCAGAATGTCATCTGTAAATACGATAATAAATACATCCAAGAATGGCTTAAACACTCTATTCATCAAATCCATGAAAGTTGTTGGTGCATTAGTTAGCCTAAATGACATAACTAAAAACACAAAATGACCATATCGCATTCGAAAAGCCATTTTAGGTTTATTTTTCTCCTTCACTCTCAGTTGGTGATAACTTGACCTCAAGTCGATCTTTGAGAAACACTTAGCACTTTGTAACTGATCAAATAAATCATCAATTCTAGGAAGAGGGTATTTGTTCTTAATTGCCACCTTATTCAATTATTGATAATCGATACACATTATTAACGTGCCATCTTTCTTTCGTACAAATAACATGAGTATGCCCCAAGGAGAAATACTAGGCCTTATAAAACCCTTTTCCAACAAATCTTTTAATTGTTCATTTAATTCACGTAATTTTGCAGGGGCCATTCTATATGGGGGAATAGAAATCGGTTGAGTACCTGGGATCATATAAATACCAAACTCTACTTCTCTTTCTACAGGTAAACAAGGAAGTTCTTCAGGAAATACGTTAAGAAATTCTTTTACCACTGAGATGGATTGAAGAGTCGGTGACTCCACATCTATATCTTTCATTCTTACTAGATAGCATATGTATCCTTTGGACATCATCTTCCTTGCCTTAATATAAGAAATAAACTTACCCTTGGGTGTACTATATTACCCCTCTACTCAAGTACTACTTCCTTTGGAAAATGGAAATGCACACTTTTGGCTAGGCAATACACAATGGTATAGCAATAAGATAGCCAATCCATACCCATCATAACATCAAAATCTACCATTTCAAGCTCCAGAAAGTCAGCCAATGTATCACCATTACAAATGGTTACTATATAATTACGATAAACTCTTCTAGCTATAATAGATTCGTTAATTGGTGTAGACACTTTAAATGGCTTAGCTAGTGATTTCGGTGTTTTTTTGAACTTTCCAGCAATTAAAGGGATGACATATGATATTATAGAGCCTAGATCAATTAATGCATATACCTCATATGAAAATATAGACAATGTACCTGCAACCACGTCAAGAGAAGCCTCTAATACTCGGGTGAGAAGTTATGGCACTTTTAGTGTAGAACAGTAGCCCAACGATATAAGGTCGTATCACGGTGATGAATAATTTTACGTTCGTTCTTTTCCAGTATGTCACCACGATAAGCGTCACATTGCGCCAAGGGGCATTTTCACAGTTGTTAATTTTCTGTGAGGCACCGTAATTGCCATCGCATAGCGCTAAAGTTCCAATTTGGGATCGTCTATTTCCAGTGGCTCAACGCGATAGCACCGTATCGCGTTGCTGGACAAAATAAGGATTGTCCCTTTTCCAGTTGCCCGACATAATTACACCGCATTGCGCTGCAAGTCAAAATCGAGATTTTAAGTCAATTTTGAGTTTTTAATTTCAAGGGTATTTAAGTCCTTTTCCCTCACCCCAATCAGTCTAAACACAGGATTTAAGCCCTAAAAACACTAATTGCTTATTATTTCATAAATTATTAAAATCAGAATAGCCCTATTCAAGAACTCACCATCAATTCTTACAAATTCATCAACCCATGTATGTAAAGTGTTCGTCCATGGGTTCGTCCATCCATGGAGTCCAAGTATCCTCTTTTAAATATAAATTTGTGATATTTACAAGTTATTATGATTTTAAATTGTGATTTTAACCATGAACTCCCATGAATTGAAATTCTATACCATGTTTACATGAAATTATTGTTATTTATCAGACACCACATATTCTAATGTTGTGATTCACTGATTTAAATCATGATTAAGTGTTATTGATGTCGAAATCATGCCATTACTCCAAGTTTCATACTATTCCCAAGATTAATTTAAACTATGAATATCAAGTGTTTGATAAAATGCTTACAAGAATGAATATTTGATAAAAGCTTTCATGTTATGTCCTCCAAGTTTAGTATTAGGTTACTATTATTGCTATCGAGACCTAGGGTTATGAATACTCAAAAGCTTAGCTGTTTACTTAGTCTCAGTATCTTTAGAATAGTTTCAGACATGTTATGAACAATATCAGTTCAGTCAGTTATCATGATCAGTTAAATTTAGAAAAATTCAGTCTTTTGAGTCAGTTCTGTTGGGAGTAGGATTTAGCACCGAGCGAACCCAGGGATCGGGGATTACCTGCCAGTTGAGGGTGTGACCTTTAGTAGTAATCCACTCATTTCAAAACTACATAGCTAGTGTAGTTTAAGATATTAACCTACCAGTTGAGGGTTGATCTCCTACGGGTACCTATCAGTTGAGGGTAACCTTTAGTCCTTTGGGACAATACTTTAGTGGATCCACACAGTCTGTATTAGTACCCGTAGGACAGTACTAACACCCTTCCAACTGGATCATAGGTTGGACCCCAAATTGCTCATTGGGGTATGTCAGTTAGATGATACCTCCCACAGTTTCAGTTTAGAAATCAGTACAGTAATTTAGTTTCAATTGTATGACCATAGCATACAAATATCAGTTATTCAGTTATCAGATTTTAGTATTTTAGATTACAGATTATATTCAAAATATGTTTATTCTTGTTCATGCATTCTCAATATTTACAGATTTCATACATCTTTAGTATTTATAGATTTCATGTGTTCTATTTAGTATTTCATGCTATATATTTATTCAGTCAGTTATTATTTATGCACATGAAACCATGCATATCAGTCTACCTCATTTAGCATGCCAGTACATTCAAAGTACTGATCACATACTCTTTTTTTGCGTTATGATGTATCATATCATAGGTTTGGACGCTCAATTTTGGAATCGTGCATAGACTTCCCAGATTATAAGCCATAGTAGTGGTGAGTCCTCATATTTCGAGGACATGATTTATTTAGCTCAGATTACTTTACCAGTTTCAGTCATTTCAGTTCAGTAGCTAGTTTATGTTAGGTGGAGCCTATCCCATCAACTCTCATTTAGTCAGTTTAGATGCTTTCAGATATTTCAGAAAGATAGTCAATTCTCAAATTTTAGTTGTCATTGTCAGATATTTTATTCAGTATTATTAGTTTTGCTTATAGATTTTATTAGCTTTATTACTTAAAACCTTATGGCATTCCACAGTTAAATTCTGTATATGACCTTTTGTTATCAATTTTACTCAGTGCTCACAGTACGTACCATCTCATGGGTTAGCTTGTGGTCTCTTGGGACTGTATGCACAGTGTGGCACCCAGGTTGTACTCTCGAGGCATTACAAACTTGGTATCAGAGTCTAAGGTTTTAAAATGACCTAGGAAATCTAAATGTCACATCAAGTAGAGTTTTGTACATGGGATTAAAGAGCGCCACACTTATGGATGAGAGGCTACGAGGCATTTTAGGAAAAGTTTCCCTTCTTTCAGTATTCATATCGTGCGACTGAGCATGAGCTCATATTAAAATCTCCGTCTAATCTATTCTCCCTTTTATTTATAGAACACGCCTCCTAGAAAGATAAACGAAAGAAGAAATGTGAACCAGTCAGCACCTCCGCCCATTCAAGAAGATCCCCTAACCGAGCATATTTCTCATACAGAGTTCAAAGATGCATTCACTACTCTAGCTTACTCTGTAGTGGCTCAGAATGGTCAGTCAACCACTATTTTAACCAACCCATCTGCTAATACTGCCCCATCTAGGATTCAGGACTTTACCAAAATGAATCCTTCTATGTTTTCAGGATCCAAATTTGGAAAACATCCATAGAAATTCTTAGGCATAGTCCAGAAGGTAACAGACATTATGGGGGTAAGTGCTAGTGAGAGTGCTAAATTAGATACCTACCATTTACAAAATGTAGCTCATACATGTTTTAAGTAGTGAAAGGTAGATAGAGGCACAGATACAGGGCCAATAGAATGGGATGAGTTTGCTACTGCCTTCTTGGATAGGTTCTTTCCATTAGAATTGAGGGTAGCCAAGGTTTTAGAGTTTATTAATTTGAGATAGGTCAACATGAGTGTGAAGGAGTATTCCCTTAAGTTTACTCAGTAAGCTAGGGATGCTCCTCATGTGGTAGCTGATATCAAGTCTAAGATAAGCAAGTTTATATTTGGAGTATCTGATAGTATGGTTAAGGAGTGTAGGACCACAATCCTAATTAAGGAGATGGACTTATCTAGGCTTATGGTCCATGTTTAATAGATTGAGGAGTAAAAGAATAAGGAGAAAGAGAGAGAGAAAAGGGGGCTAGAATGAGTAGGTTTAATTTCAATCAGCCAAGGTCAAAGGGTGGTAACCATCCTCAGTTCTGTCAAAAATCTTCAATCATAACTCCATCTTCAGCTAGTACCCTAGAACCCAAATTTAGAAATGATAATAAGGATAGAGCGCCAGGGTCTAAGTCCCAAGGCAGTGTTAACAGTGGTCGTACAAATCCTCTTTGTCAAAAAAGTGGTAGAAACTATCAGGGTGTTTGTAGATCTGGTAGTGATGTATGTTTGGGGTATGGCAAACTAGGCCACCGAATCATGGATTATCTAAAGAGTGGTCATCAGGGTCATTCCAGGCATCCCACAGTTCCAGCCGGCCGCCCGACTCAGCAGAGTGTCATTTCCAATGCTACCAGTGGTCAACGTCCATATAGGTTGTATGCCCTTCAGTCTCGATAGGATCCAAAAAGTTCTCTAGATGTGGTTACTAATATGTTACAGGTCTTTCATATACATGTTTATTCTTTATTAGATCATGGAGATTCTTTTTCTTTTGTAACCCCTTCTATAGCCGTTAACTTCAGAGTTAGTCCCGAAATCTAAGCAGAGCTTTTTTTAATATCTACCCTGGTAGGTGTCTCCATTATAGCTCAATGGGTATACAGGAACTATCCGATTATAGTGTCTCAGAAGGTTATATCAGTTGATCTTGTGGAGTTAGAGATGACAGATTTTGACGTTATTCGAGGCATGGATTGGCTCTATTCAAGTTATGCTTCAGTTGATTGTAGAAACAGAGTAGTTCAATTTTAGTTTCCAAATGAACCAGTCCTTGAATGGAGGGGTAGTACTACATTTCTTAGGGGTTAGCTTGTTTCATACCTTAGGGAGAGAAAAATGATATCCAAGGAGTGTATTTATCATCTTTTTCGAGTCAAAAACTCTAATTCTGAGACACCAAATCTTGAGTCAGTTTATGTAGTGAGGGATTTCCAGATGTGTTCCCTGAAGATCTTCCCGGAGCTCCTCCCAAATGGGAAATTGACTTTGAAATCGACCTTCTTCCAAATACCTAGCCCCTCTATATTCTGTTATATAAAATAGCTCCAACTGAACTCAAAAAGTTGAAAGAATAGTTGAAAGATCTCCTAAATAAGGGATTCATCAGAACCAGCATCACCCTATAGGGCACACCAGTCCTATTCGTGCATAAGAAAGAAGGTTCTCTTAGAATGTGCATCGACTACCGTCAGTTGAACAAAGTAACAATAAAAAACAAATATCCACTTCCTAGAAATGATGACTTGTTCGACCAACTTTAGGGTGCCAGTTAATTTTCTAAGATAGATCTCAGATCCGGCTATCATCAGCTTAGAGTCAGAGAATGTGACATTTCAAAAATAGCTTTTAGAACTTGGTAAGGTAACTTTAAGTTTCTAGTTATGTCCTTTGGTCGCACGAATACCCCTAGTATCCTTCATAGAATTGATGAACAGAGTGTTCAAATAGTACTTGGACATGTTCGTCATAGTCTCCATTGATAACATCCTTGTCTACTCCAGTAACAAAAATGATCATGCAGACCATCTCAGAATAGCATTGCAGACTCTTAGAGCCTATCAGTTGTTCACTAAATTCAGTAAGTGCAAATTCTGGCTAAGATCAGTAGCTTTTCTTTGCTATATTATTTTTGGTAATGGCATGAGAGTCGATCCTCAAAAGACCGAGGTGGTGAGAAACTGGCCAAGACCCATCTCTCCATCAGATATCAAGAGTTTCTTGGGTTTCTTGAAGGATTTTATCTTATTACATCCCCCATGTCCGGATTGACTCAGAAGAATGTAAAGTTTCAGTGGTCCGATTCTTGTGAGAAGAGTTTTCAGGAGTTGAAGACTTGACTCACTATAACCCCACTTTTGACATTGCTAGATGGTTAATATGGGTTTTTTGTGTACTGTGATACTTCCAAAATTGGTTTAGGATGTGTTTTGATGCAGAGAGGTAAGGTTGTGGCCTATGCCTCTATAGAACTTAAGCCCCATGAAAAGAATTACCCTACCCATGATCTTGAGTTAGCAGCTGTTGTTTTTACCTTGAAGATTTAGAGGCACTATTTGTATAGGGTGCATGTTGATGTGTTCACAGATCATAAAATCTTCTATTATGTATTTTTACAGAAGGATTGTAATCAGCACTAGAGGAGATGGTTAGAATTGTTAACAACTTTTGATATGTGTTTTGTATCACCCGGTCAAGGCTAATGTAGTGGCAGATACCCTAAGTAGATTGTTTATAGGTAGTGTTAATCATGTTAAGGATGACAAAAAGAAGTTAGTTAGAGAAGTTCCTCAGCTTGACAGGTTAGGTGTTTGTTTGGTTGATTCAGCTGAGGGTAGTGTTTGGGTTCAGAATAGTTTGGAATCTTCTTTGGTTGCCAAAGTATATGAAAAGCAGGATATGGATCCTATTCTAGTGAAGTTGAAGGAGTCAGTCAGAGATCAGAAAGTAGAGGTTTTCTCCTAAGAGGGAGATGGGGTGTTGTGTTACCAGGGTACATTGTGTGTGCCATGTGTTGATAAGTTGAGACAATAAATTTTTGCAGAAGCGTATCGTACATGCTACTCTATTCATCCAATGGCCACAAACATGTACCCGGATCTACGAGAAATCTATTGGTGGAGTAGGATAAAGAGAGACATTGTAGAGTTTGTAGCTAAGGCTCCACTTGTCAGCAGGTTAAGATTAAGCATCAGAATAGGTCTATGCAGGAGTTCAGTATTCCGACTTAGAAGTGGGAGGAAGTGAACATGGATTTTGTGATAGGTTTGCCTCGTACTCGTCAGCAGCATGATTCGATTTGGGTCATTATAGACAGGATGACCAAATCAGCCCATTTCTTACCAGTCCATACTTCTTATTCAGTCGAGGACTATGCCAAGCTCTATATTAGAGAGTTGGTTAGGTTGCACGGTGTTCCATTGTCTATCATCTAAGATAAAGGTACTCAGTTTACCTCTTACTTTTGGAAAGCTTTTCAGAAGGGTCTTAGTACCCAAGTTCACCTCAGTATAGCCTTTCACCCTCAGACATATGGTGAAGTAGAAAGGACCATTCAGACCTTTAAGGATATGTTGAGAGCATATATAATTGACTTTAAGGGCAGTTGGGATGGCCATCTTCCTTTGATTGAATTCGCGTATAATAACAGCTATTATTCCAGTATTCAGATTGCTTCATTTGAGGCTTTATATGGAAGGAGATATAGATGTCTTATTGGTTGGTTTAAAGTAGGAGGAACTACTTTGGTAGAGCCTGACTTGGTGTTTCATTCTTTAGAGAAAGTACAGTTGATCAGGGAGAGGCTTGAGGCAGCCCAGAGCCGATAAAAATCATACACAGATGTGAGAAGGAAAGATCTTTAGTTTGAGATTGGTGATTTCGTATATCTGAAGTCTCTCCCATGAAGGGAGTGAAGAGGTTTTGTAAGAAGGGAAAGCTTAGTCCCTGATATGTTGGTTCTTACAGGATTTTGAGACGTTTTGGAAAGTTGGCTTATGAGCTTAAGCTGCCTGTAGACTTAGCATCAGTGCACCCAGTATTCCATATCTCTTTGTTAAAGAAGTGTATTAGCGACCCAACTGTAGGTGTTCCCTTAGAGAGCATAGATGTTCAGAACAGTCTTCCTTACAAGGAAATTCCAGTTCAAATTCTTGATCGATAAGTTCGTAGAGTAAGGAACAAAGAAGTTCCCTTAGTCAAAGTTCTTTGGCGAAATCAGTCCGTTGAGGGAGCCACTTGGGAAGCAGAAGCAGATATACGGACCAAGTACCCTCATATTTTATCCGTAAACTCAAACTCAGCTTAAGGTAACAATCTTCTTAGAATTTCTCTCTCCATGCGACTCATCTTAATGTAACAATCTTCATAGAATTTCTCTCTCCATGCTCAGTTTCGACTGCATATGATTCTCACAACAGTCATGCATTCACAGAACCAGTTTAGTCATGTGTCATGTTTCAGACTCAGTTATGTAATCATGTTTTTATCATATATCTTCAGTATGTAATCTCAGTTCCTCAGTGTTTTCAGCTTAACTAGTCTTATTCGAGGACGAATATTTCCAAGGGGGAGATATTATAATACCCCAAAAACCCAAACCCATGTTAGCGCCATGTTTCAAGCTCATGCATAGTACATCATGGTTCTTTGGTAGATTTATGAGTTAGCTTGACGTATATTAAGGTCTCAAATAACTCCTAACTATTAGACGAATCAAAATAATCCTTATTGATTGAAATTTTATTAAGAATGTTGCTTTAGTCAATTTCAAATGAGCATATCTTTTGCTCTACTTAGAATTTTCCAAATCAAGAACTACCAAACTGTAGGAAATTGAATTAACTTTCCAACGGTACCAATTTCACACAAATCTAATACTCAGGTGAGAAGTTATGCCACTTTTAGTACAAAATAGTAGCCCAACGTGATAAGGTTGCGTCGCAGTGATGGCCACTTTCATGTTCGTTCTTTTCCAGAGTGTCACCGTGATAAGTTTCGCATCGCAGCAGGGGACATTTTTATAGTTGTCAATTTCTAGTGAGGCACCGCGATTGCCATCGAGTCTCGCTAAAGTTCCAGTTTGGGATCATCTGTTTCCAGTAGTGCAACGGATAACACCGCATCACGCTGATGGATAAAATGAGGATTGTCCCTTTTCTAGTGGCCTAACATAATTACACCGCATCACGTCACGTATCAAAATTGGGATTTCCAGTTAGTTCTGAGTTTTTAATTCCAAGGGCATTTAAGTCTTTTTCCCTCACCCCAGTCAGTCTAAACACAGGATTTAAGCCCTAAAAGAGCACTAATTGCTCATTATTTCACAAATTATTCAAATCAAAATAGCCCTATTTCAAGAACAAAAACCCTAGCCTCCATAATTCAAGACCAAATCTCAAGAAATCACCATCAATTCTCACGAATTTTTCAACCCAGGTATGTGAAGTGTTCATCCATGGGTTCCGTCTACTCATCGAGTGCAAGTATCCTCTTTTAAATCTAAAGTTGTGATCTTTACAAGTTATTATGATTTTAAATTGTGATTTTAACCATGAACTCCCATGAATTGAAATTCTATACCACGTTTACATGAAATTATTATTATTTATCAGACCCCACATGTTCTAATATTGTTATTCACTGATTTAAATCATGATTAAGTGTTATTTATATCGAAATCATGCCACTACTCCAAGTTTTATATTATTCCCATGATTAGTTTAAACAATGAATATCTAGTGTTTGATGAAATGCCTACAAGAATGAATATTTGATAAAAGCTTTCATATTATGTCCTCCAAGTTTAGTATTATTTTACTATTATTGCTATCAAGTCCAGTGGGGGTTATGAATATACGAATGCTTGGCTGTTTACTTAGTTTCAGTATCTTCAAAATAGTTTCAGACATATTATGAGCAATATCAGTTCAGTCAGTTATTATGATCAATTAAATTTAGAACAATTCAGTCTTCAGAGTCAGTTCTGTTAGGAGTAGGATTTAGCACCGAGCGAACCCAGGGATAGGGGCTCACCTTCCAGTTGAGGGTATGACCTATAGTAGCAGTCCACGCATTCCAGAAGTACTTAGCCAGTGTAGTTTGAGATGTTAACCTGCTAGTTGAGGTTTGATCTCCTACGGGTACCTGTTAGTTGAGGGTAACCCTTAGTCCTTCGGGATAACACTTTAGTGGATCCACACAGCCAGTGTTAGTACCCGTGGCACGGTACTAGCACCCTTCCAACTGGGGTCATAGGTTGGACCCTAAATTTCTCATTGGGGTACGTTGGTTAAATGATACCTTCCACTGTTTCAGTCAAAAAATAAGTTTAGTAATTCAGTTTCAGTTGCATGACCGTAGCATACAGATATTAGTTATTCAGTTATCAGATTTTAGTATTTTAGTTTACAGATTATATTCAAAATATGTTTATGCTTGGCCACACATTCTCAATATTTACAGATTTCATACACATCAGTATTTACAGATTTCATGTGTTCTATTTAGTATTTAATGTTATTTGTTAATTCAGTCAGTTGTCAGATTTCAGTTGTCATTGTCAGATATTTTATTTAGTATTATCAGTTTTGTTTATAGATTTTATAAGCTTTATTACTTAAAACCTTATGGCATTCCTCAGTTAAATTTCGTATATAACCTTTTTTTATTAATTTTACTCAGTGCTTATAGTAGGTACCAGCTCATGGGTTAGCTTGTGGTCCTTCGGGACTGTAAGCACCGTGTGACGCCTAGGGTGTATTCTTGGGGTGTTAAAGTTAGGGGTGAATGCTAGCATGCAACTCTGGGGTAAAGATAAAATAATGCCATGATCAACGATTTCATATAATTTAAATTCAATGCACATAATCTAATATATATACGTATGCTTATGTATATCGGGACAGAGAACAGGGCTTAACATGCACTTTAAAACCTTAACCTGGATTGTGTAGCTCAAGCGTCATATTATAGTACCCATAAACTATATGGGCCCCAATTCTCACCCCCTGGTTGGGCCTCAGTGTGTGTAGCCGCACACACAGAAGAATAATATCATATATATGCACGAGGGACTCGAACCCTCTAATTATTTACTAAGGTGACTTAAGCACCTGATCATAAAATATGATATGGAGGACTCGAACCCTCCAACTATAACAATAACAATAAGGTGGACTCAAACCATCTAGTCACAGGCAAGGGGACTCGAACCCTCAAGCCATAACAACCCCAGCACCGACTAGCGCAATTTCTAGTATTTGTCATTTGGACCTCTACTTTCATGACTCAACTACACAACCCTTATTAGAGCCCAATTAAAACATTTATAACACAATCCTATTCATTAACCATATTTCACATTAAGGCATACATTGGTGGTATCGTCATACCAACTACACTTGTAGGTAACAACAACATGCCAAAATAATTTCCATTAACTTGGAGAGAACAACTCTCTTTATTCATTAATACAAGGTAGGGGATACTAACTCCCTTTGTTCAATAAATTAGGCCATTGTGTTTCAACACCTCTTTACATCATGCAATAGTTCAAGACTAGTTCAATTTTACAAATTTCAACATTTCTCATAATTCAAAACCAATTTCATACTATGGGGTTGGGGTCATAACCACTTCAAAATGTACATTTTGGGGGAAAATCACAATTTCCTAGTTCATCGATCGTACCCATACACCCACATGTTCAAAACCATATTTAAAGCATGAATAATCATAATTAACCCATGGGAAAACATTGTTCAATAATAAGCATTCAAAACTCCCAGCCATTATTTCAAAACCATCATAAATATCTCATGAGCAATATTTTAAATAACATATTTTTACAAAATTAACAATGAGGGAAGAGTAACATGCCTGAAATAGTAAGATGTGTGGAGAGAAATCACCCGTGAAAGCCCTAAGTAATCAACCTCTTGAAAACCCTAAGTTTTCTTGACCTTAAGTATTTGAGAATAATTGAGGAGTTACTTTGATGTGTTTTTGAGGGCTAATGATACCCTAAAGGAGTTATAAGACGTGTGTTTTAATTTGGGTAAGAGAGGAAATGTCCAGAATGCCCTTAACTTTAAAGCTGAAAAAGGGTCGCCTTAGACTATGAGTCAACCATTGACTCATAATTATTCCTTATGAATCATCACCATGAGTTGTAACCAGGACAGTCTCTAGGACACCATCCACTGTTGACCTTACGTGTAATACCCCGTACTTTTCCTAGCTTAATTTCTCTCTTAGAATATCAAAGATTATCTTAAAAAATAAATAATATTTTATGCATATAGAATTTTCCAGATTTGGACCCTTTATTTTGTAGATAAGTGAATAAGTTTTCCATCGATACTAAATTCGCCCAAATTCGATACTCGGTTGAGAAGTTAGGGCATTTTTAGTAAAGTAGTGTGCCAACTGGGCAGTCACCGTGTCGCAGTGAAAGACAAATTCATAATTGTTAATTCCAGTGGACCTCCATGATTGTACCGCATCGTAGAGAGGTTTAATTTTGTAGTTGTCCAAATCCAGTAGACCAATGCGATAATGGTAAGTCGCGCTGCGCCAGTGGCCAAAATGGCATTCCAAAGGAACGCCGCGATTGCTTCGCATCGCGGAGGAGGTCTAGTTCCCACTCATCCATTTTCTAGTAAGCCACCGCAATAGTGGCGCGTCGCGGTGACCAGCCAAATTAGGATTTTTGTTCCCTTTTCTAGTTCCGTTTAGAAGTTTAAAAGGGGTATTTTGGTTAATTCCCAAGCCCCCAATTCATGAACAACATGAGATTAAACCCATTCTAAGCCTATTATGCTCATTATTCATTAATTTTCTCTCAAAGAAAAACCCTAGACCCTCTTCTTGAAACCTCTATGTATGGATGCTTGAGAAACTTAAGAGAGAAGAAAGAATGTTTGGAGTATATTATCGATGAAAATAGGGCCCCACATGTGTTTATAGGTCGTGGGTTATTATTGGGATAAGAGAAAAATGTCTAAAATACCCCTACTAAAGCATAAAAATAAACCATCAGTCGTTACGGGTCTCATAATGATTTGTCACAACTCATTATGAATCATCCCCATGAGTCGTTGTCAAGACATTGTCACCAGACACACACACCTTACAACTCATATACCATGGCTCGTAATGGGACACTATGACTCATGGGGTCCAGTCATAGTCAACACAAAAACCATTTGTGTATACACTGTACATCCTACCATTTGCATACAATGACCCGTAATAAGTCCTCACGAATTGTAGTGAGCCACTCGTACTTAGAGCTAAAGACTTAGCCACAAACACTGGTCAAGCTATGATTTGGGTCCAACGACTCGTCATGACTCCTTACAACTTATATATATATAAAACACCGCAGGTGTTGATCTCTGAGGAATTTCTAAAATTTTATATATATATATATATATATATATGTATACTAGTTTAAACGCACGTGCCTCACACGTGTAACATTTGATTATTTAAAATTAAATAATCTTACTTATTGTATAGATTTTTAATGAAGTGTAAAAGTTTAAATCACTTTTCAAAGATTCTTCACACTTTAATATAATAATGTAAATATAAACATATATTTTAGTGTAAGACCATACACATTTTACCACCCAAAGTTATAAGTGGTTGATGGATCATCACTTTTGTATTTGTCCTGCAGCTTTTTCCTTGCTAACAAAGGCTAAGAGAAACACATCAATTAAAACCACATTTGTCGTATGATTATTTTACATTCTTATTAAATGTTTACAATTTGTGGTATTTGGTGTATAACTGGGATCAAATGCATCTAAAAATTCGAAGGGGGACATAGTCAATAGTGAGGCCTAACACACTCATGTTATCAGTGTTCATCACTCAATGTGTGAAACCAACATCCTGCCACATGGCAATCATGGAAGCAGTTGTCTTAGTAACTTCCACTTCCATGCTGAAATAATGTACCCAAATTCAATATGCGAGGAAGCAAATTGTCAAAAAGTATGCATGGAATGGTGCACCTATATTCTTTCTACAAGTGTACGTTAGTCGAATTGTTTAGGAAGATAATAGAGAAAAGTAGTAGCCACCCCCACCCAACTATTTTTTTCACTTAGCAAAAACACACTAAAAAATAGCAAAAAAAAAGATGAATATCCAATAACTTAAGTTTTTGCAAGAATACAAACATAAATTAGAGTCACTCCAGAAACCAGCTGAACTAAAGAGGGCAAATATAAGACCAAGAAGAAGGATGCAGTTAGTAATTCAAAAAGGTTTTTCCTACTATCAGCTATAGAACTGGTCTTTAAACAACATTAAAGTTCTTTCCATTCTTTTTGAGGAAACAATTTTGAAGCCATGTACAAAAAGGGAAGCAATTCAACACTGGTATTATTAAGAATATAAGCTAAATTATTGGCATAGCAATTAAAAATATAAGCTAAATTGTTGGCATAACAATTAATATAATGTTTAAATTATTAAAGAATTTGGTTACAAGCAAGCTAAAACAAGTTAAGGAGGAGAACCTAAAGAAGAGAACCCAGAGAAGAGACAAAATTGAGAGAATTATCGATGAAAGAAAAGTACAATTTTTTATAAAATTTGGTAAAAGGTATGTGAAAGTCTATTTTATATAGGATAGAAATTATTGTTTGTTGGTTTTTGGGCTTTTTTCATCTTATTTTTCATGGGAAAAGTTCACTTAGATCCTATGTTAGATGGGGATAAGGATTTTTTTTTTGTTTTTTGGGCAAAAATTGGATTTGACGTTGGAAGATTTTTTATTATATTTTTTGGATTTGATGTTGGGAGAGGGGGTATTCTATTTTTTTAATTATTTTTTGATTTATGAAGATTCTATTTGGGGTTTATGAGTTGTCCTCTTTTGGTTAGGAATGGTAAATTTTCTCTAAATGGTGGAAAAGAAACCCCCCTAGATGGTGGAAAAGAAATCCTATTTTTGAAGGTATGTTAAAGTGTATTTTATATAAGATAGGAATTGTTGTTTGTTGGTTTTGGGGTTTTTGCACAGAAAAGGTTCACTTAAATCCTATGTTAGATGGATATAGGGATAGGGATGGAGAATTTTTTTGTTTTTTTTTGGGCAAAAAATTGGGTTTGACGTTGGATTTTTTTTAATTATATTTTTTGAGTTTGATGTTGGAAGAGAGGGGTATTTTGTTTTTTAATTATTTTTTTGGATTATGAATATTCTGTTTGGAGTTTTTGAATTGTCCTCTTTTAGTTAGGAATGGTAAATTTTCTTTAGATGATGGAAAATAAATTCTATTTTTTAGAAGAAAAGTTTTTTTTATTTGTAATATAGTAAATATTTAATATTATTAAAATAAAAGGGGTAGATGAAAAGACAATTTTGTATAAAGTGGAGACTTCAGACAATATTTCTAATATCCTTCACACTTTTAATTTTGGCCAAACCCATCGGTGGCCCCCTAAACTTGACACCATCTTTCACTTAGGCACCTTAACTGGACCATGTTCATTTTAAACACCTCAAGTAGATAAAAGTGTCTTACTTTGACACTTTTTGCCCTTATTAAAATTAAGCTGAGGAGCGTGTGGGTCAAACGACCCACGTGGATTTTATAAGTCATTTAAAACTTGCCATGGAGGAAACTACTTTACACATCAGCATATCAACATTTAAGGGGTAAAATCCCACAAAATTCATATTTCTATTTCATTTCTCATACCCAATTTTAGAGCTTCGGTAATTTATTTTTTTTACTTTTGGTTCGATTTTCGTTGATTCGTAGAGAGATCTAGCTAAGAATGCTATTTTTTTGTATGTACAATGCATGCAATGAAATGTAGATTAATGTTCATCGACGAAGTTGAAGATTTTTTTTAAAAAATTGATGAAATTGAAGAAATTTGAGGTACAACTAAAGTTGTTCTATGTTTTTTTCTGTTTGCCTTACTATATGGATATTTTACCCCAATAATTTGTAGTGTTTTTGCTGAATTTTGTTATTAGGGTTTTTTTAGGGATTTCAGTGACAAAGTTAGGGTTTTGTGTGGGTTTTTTTGGGGATCTGACTAATTTATGTGCTATTTTCCAGATTTCACTATAAATATAAGGTTATTTTGGTACTTTTCTTGTTCAAGGGTATTTTATTTTGTTGAGAATCTTCTGGGGGTTGTTACGGAAATATATGGACACTATATTTTGACCTATTTTCATCACGGGGGAAATGTTGTAGCCGACCCTAAGCTTAGTTATAAAGGTGAGGTTAATGTCTTTGCTTTGCTATTGATAAATATCACTATAGTCTTTTTGAGTTTCTTCCTATGCCAAAGATCTTGGGTATTCAAATATTGAGGAGTTCTGTTGTCAACATGCATATGGTGAAGAGTTAGTTCCAATTAATTTTGATTGGGAGTTACTAGACTTTGTGAAGGACTTAAAAGATGGTGATGAGCTTGATATGTTTCTTCTTCATGGCATTGATGAAGATATTGAGGTTGTGTCAAAGTCTTCTCTTCTTTTAAAAGGGCCACCCGCATGTATTGATGAAGATGATATAGGAAGTAATGGTAATAAGAGTAGGGGTCTTGATAAAGATCTGAATAGTATTAAATCAGATGTGCCTAGTACTGATTCAGACATTGAAATCCCTAATGAGGATGGTTCAGACATTGATGAAGAGTTGAGAGCCCTTAAGGCTGAAAATAGAATCAAAATAAATCCAAAAAAAAAAAAGCAAAAGCTAGAGGAGAAATACCTGTAGGTGAAGCTGGTATTGACAAAGGTTTTCAGGACATTTTCAAAAAAAAGAAAGACAAATATGTGGATAGATTAGGAGATGATGAAAAGCTCATTAATATTTCAGACTGTGATAGTATTGATAGCACTGATTTGGTATATGAGGATGTTCTTGCAGATGCTGACTTACTAAGGAGAAGAAGAAGTAGTAAAATCAGATTTGATGATGATTGTGGTGTTGTTGTTTTTGAACTTAGGATGATTTTTAACGGTCCTAAGGAATTTAGAAAAACATTGGGGAAGTATGTAGTACAAAAAAGAGTTCAAAGTATTTTAAGACCTAATGAGACTCATAGAGTGAGGGCTAAGTGCAAATTTAAGCCAAAATGCAGTTGGTTGTGTTATGGTGCAATTGATAGGAATTTTGGTAATTTCATGATTAAAAATTATAATCGAGTGCATAAGTGCACAACATCAAACAAGAACAAAATATGCACAACTAAATTTGTTGCTGATAGATTTAGAGATGACATAATTAAACAACCATCTTTGAGGATTTGGGAAATACAAGAACTGTGCAGAGAAAAATTGGGATTATATATGGTAGAACAATCTGTTATAAGGCTAGATTACAGGTTCTAAGAGAGTCCATGGGAGACTGGAACTTGGAGTTTGCAAGATTGTGTGATTATGCTGAGATGATAAAACAAACCAATCCTAGTAGTTCTGTTTGGCTGAGAATAGATACAGAAAATATCCTTGGTAAAAATTTATTTGTGTATTTCTATGTGTGTCTTGATGCATTGAAGAAAGGGTGGTTGGAAGGATGTAGAAGAATTATAGGATTTGATGAATATTTCTTAAAGGGTGCTTGTAAGGGTGAACTTCTAGTAGCAGTTGGGAAGAATGGTAACAATAAGATGTTTCCTATAGCCTGGGCTGTTATGGTCAATGAAACTTAGCATAGTTGGACTTTTTTTATCAAGTATTTGAAAGAGGATCTGCAGCTGGATACTGGAGCAGGTCTTACTGTGATGGCTGAAATGCAAAAGGTAATTCTTTTGTTTTTTTAACTGTCAATAATAGAAATACTTGATTTCTCTGTCTAGTACTTTATAACTCCCCGAGATCCCATCCCGAGATGTCACACGGTTTTTATGACCCCAAAAGACCACAAGCTAACCCTTTACTGATATCTGTACCTGTACACTGCATAATATCTAAAATAAATGCGGAAACTAGCCATAAGGTTCAACACATCTATGAATACTCATAATATAGAAAAACTGAATATTAATACATCCGTCTGAAAAGCCTCTAAATTGTCTGAACTGCAGAGTTGATGGGACATGTCCCCAACTAACTCTGTCAACTGAAAATAAACAAAGTCTGAAGCAATAATAGTAAACTGAGATTCATCCTCAAAAGAAAAGGACTCACTGCTACGGCTGTTGACTGGGACTGAACTGCTGAGGATACTTTGGATCCTGTGCCTCTGAATCTATGGTGTCAAATAAAACACCATAGCGCAAATGCGTCAGTACAAGAATATACCGAGTATGCAGACGAGGTAGGCTAATGCAAGGGCTCATCCATGCACAATATCTAAACAGAATAATCATGAAGATGCCGCATGAGAACACATACATGAATGCATAGAACATGAACACAATCATCGCAACTCTAGATACTGAAACTCGGATACCACCTTACTACAGACTGAACTCACTGCTAAAATTGAGATACGGAATCACTGACTCATCTGATACTGATAACTAAGGATCTGGATGTACTTACATCAAGGACTGAACTCTGAGCTTACTGTTTTTGACTGATAGAATTAGAGATAAACTTTTGTAACAGATTATTCTGGAGCGATTCTCAGTGATAAGAAGTATGATCATGTCCGAATTTGACAACATGAATACTTAATAAAATATGAGATGGAGATCATACCTCTCTGATGGAAGATCTCTGGATATGATAATAAGAATACTCAATATGGTCTGAAACTAAGATCATCTTTTCTAACCAATTACTTTGAAAGCTTTATCAATGATAACAAATATGATTATATCTGAATCTGACGACAAGAATATTCAATAGAAATTTGATAGTGTGATCAAGTCTGTCTGGCGGTATATCTCTGAATATGATATCAAACAACGGTATATGAGACCAAGCCTATCTGACGGGATGGTCCATAAATCAATGGAACTATCTGAGTTCCTCATAAAGATAAATGACTATATCTGACAGTCCTGACTTTTGAAGATTAATTCTGAAACTGAGACTAAATCTGAACCTAAAACTATGGGAAGTAGTCATCTAACTGACATACCCCAACCTACCATAGGTGGGGTCCAATCTCTACCCCCAGTTGGAAGGGTGCCAATACCGTGTCACGGGTAAAGACATTATCTTTTCTCTAAGGTCAAGCTCTTTGGCGGTGACCGTCAACAGGACGTCAAGCTTGCTTGACAGGTGACTTCTTTTCCTGTGCTGGCTACACAGTTCTGGAACGCAAGGATTGCTTCTTAGAATCACACCCTTTACTAACCGGTGAGTTCCCATCCTTGGGTTCGCTCGGTGCTGAATCCTACTCCCAACTGAAAGACTCTGGGTTGATTCTTAGACTGTACTAGACAAAGTTGAATCTGATACTGATCATGTTTCTCAAAAAATCTGATTGATTTACACTGAGATTACTTAGTTTTGTATCTAATGGAAAATATATCGAATCATGGTATCTGACTGACGATATAGAGCTTGAATAGATTACTCAAATCGCTTTTGAGATTAGAATTAAATCACTTGAATACTATTAGAACTGAGCTGATTACAGAACTGAGGCTAGATTACTACTGATACAGAGATTACAGCAATAACTGAGATTACTGAGCTTTCTTAAGGTCTGTAATTATCTGAGGATACAGAGTTCTATAATTCACTGAGTTTTGAGAATCATGGCTCGATTGGAATTATCGAGAAACTAACACGGGCTCTAGACAACAGCTCTATTATCGAGTATAAATACCCCCAAGACTCGATAGCATAAAAGTAAAGCATAATCATTCATTCATCATCACAAGCATTCGTTCATCATCACAATCACTCATGTCTCATCACAATCATTAAAACACCTCATAATTCACAGTCGTAGAGGGGTCACTTTAGGCATCTCAGAATCATAATTATAAAATAATATAGGGGAAACATTCTACTAAATCGTACTCCATTCAATAAGGCTTTTACCTCAGCTATTTTATACCTATATCAATCTTGACACGTGTTTGGATATCACATGACTTAGGGAAACTTCATACTATCACGTCATAACTTACTTGCTAACCACTTGGCATATATTAAAAGCTTAACATATATCAAGAGCACATAATTGGGAAATTTACTACTATCACCTCTCCACTTGTTTACTAAGGTCCTTCAACAAAGCAAAAAACATGCACGGGTTCACAGTTATTTGGGAATTTCCTACTACCATGGAATAATTCATTCACTTGGGCATTTTATCAAACACTAAGCACAACTAACTCACAATTTGGGGTTTCCTATTCAACATGCTATAATGGCCTTTATGCTTCTTCTAAGCTCTTTATCAAACCTATGGGGGACAAGCTTTGCTTATGCAACCATTTCTACACCCAAAAGTCATGAACACATCGCATGGAAAAACAACTTCAAGAGGTTCTATCACATGAGTTCCACATACTAGGGTCAAAGCTCATAAATTTTGTAGACAAACATAAATCAAAACTCAACAACACATTGAACATTCATTTTAACTCATACAAATCATTAAAAACTCATAAACATAAAAATCTTTAAGTTTTAAAAAGGTGCTTGAGCTTCTTGGATGAAAGGGACCCAAGAATCAACATCTACATACCTTAATCTTTGAAATTGAATGAATTCTAATGCTTGAGACTCTATCTGCACTTGTAATAAATGATTCTCAAAGCCCACAATATGAGGAACTTGATTCTTGAAGAAATCTCGAAGAATTTATGGATGAATTTTTGGAAGATTAGGGTTCTTGAGAAAACCCTAGATAGATATTCCTGAGAGAATTGGAAGAGAAAATGATGAAATTAGGGTTTTGGAAGAGGTTTCCCATATTTATAGAGGCTTCTAAAAGGTGGGAAAAGACCAAAATACCCATTGCAAAAACGTTCTAAAATTGCTGAAAAAATATTGCTGACGACATCCGTGACAAGCCATTGGCCCGTGATGGGCCATCACAAATTGTCGTCACAAAAAGGGTGGATTTTGTGACTTTCTGCCTTAAGGTGATGACATTTTGTGACGGGCCGTCAGGCTTATGACAAGTCATCATAAAAGGTCGTCACGGATTTTCCAGGCTGACACGCTGGAGTAAAATAAGCATAACTCTTTGCTTCGATATCAATTTTGGATGAAATTAGTATCGTTGGAAAGATAATTAAAAGAGATTTCATTTGATATATAGTAGGTTCTCTAATTAGATATATACAATGAGTTATAGTCGATTGAAGTTGACCCAAATTTTGACACTCACTAAAACTTGAACGATAGAAAAACTTTCAACTCATCTATGAGTTAAGGGACCTCTATGATCTTAATTCATGCTCAAATATATTCCCACTCGATTCAATTCTGAAACATTTTGACTCAAATTTTTACTTTACCAAATACGCTCAAAGGCTTAGACTGGAAGAGGATTTTGCGAGACATTACATACTTTAACTGTTTTCTGTATGTAGGGATTTCTTGCTGCTGTTTTTAACTTGCTACTAAATGCTGAAGTAAGAAGATGTGCTAGACATATTTGGTCCAATTGGAGTCAACAGTGGAAGGGAGAAGAAAGGAGAAAACAGTTCTAGAAATGCTCAAAGGCAAGCTTTGAAGTGAAGTTCAAAGAGGAACTTGATTACATGAGCCAACTTGGTATGCAAGGTAAGGGTATTATTGGTGATTTACTGCATTATCCTAGGCAGTAATGGGTTAGGGCATTCTTTAAAGAAGATTATAAGTATGATGCTGTTGAAAATAACATGTGTGAGACCTTTAACTCATGGATCTTAGTTCCTAGACACAAATCTATCATTACCATGTTGGAGGACATTAGGAGAAAAATCATGATTAGAACTGTGGATATAATTAAGTTTGCCAATACCTGGATATGTGATATTGCACCTATAGCTCAACTTTTATTGGAGGAGAATAAGGAAAGTGCTAGGGCTTGCAAGGTTCTTTAGAATGCTGATGTTGGATTTGAAATTGGAGAAAAGGAGTTTACGCATATAGTGGACTTGATAATAGGATTTGTAGTTGTAGAACTTGGCAGTTAAGAGGCATTCCCTGCCAACATGCTATTTGTGCTTTGTATCATGTTGAATAGGAGCCTGAACCTTATGTGGAGCATTGGTATAAAAAGAAAACCTTCAGGAAGGCTTACAGTCACTTTATACAACCAATCTCCAATATGAAGATGTGGCCTAAGACAAACAATTCAAAGATTGAGCCTCCTGAGCCTAAAAAAATGCCTGGCAGACCTGCAAGAAATAGAAGAAGAGGTAAAGGTGAATCAAAGAAGAAATATGAAAAGCTATCAAAACAAGGGGTGAAAATAACATGTTCCAAGTGTCATCAACAAGGTCATAACAGAATATATTTTAAGGTAAAACAATGACTTTTAATTTAATTTTAGAAGTTGATTTCATATTGATTTAACTGTTGTGTATGTGTTTATAGATTCCTAATCCAAATGAACAAGTTCCTAGCCAAGGATTCCAGCCTAGTGGTCATAGTTCACAAGCAAGTTACTATCCTAAAAGATCAAGCCAACTTGCACCTTCAACCTAAAAAAATCAGCAAAATGCAGCTCAAGTAAGTCTGCAACAACAAGCTCAAGTCAAGCTGCAACTTCAACAACAGTTTGTGCTGATACAAGTAGAGTTAGGAGGTTTAAGGCAGCTGCAACATCTACATCTTGTGGTGATACTAGGATCCCTGTTACAAAAGGAATAAAAAGCCAACTACCTCCTAGAAATAGAAAAACTGTTGGGCACAAGAGAGGTAGAGTTGAAACAACAATAAATGCTGATTGTGGTGGATCTAAAAGGTCAAAGAATGCTGGATTTGGAATCTACACAAGTCTTATGGGAACCCAAATATTGAATGTAAGTTAACTCAAACATTGATTTTTTAACAAGAAATATATATATATATATATATATATATATATATATATATATATTAATTATTGTTCTTTCTTTTAAGAAAAAAAAAACATCCGGGGACATCAAGCCAAAAGATCCTACAAAGTGGTACAACTTACAAAGATGCAAGTTCTAAAGGTGTTGATCTTGGTTATAAGCCAAGAGGCTTGAAATGGAAAAGTAAAGATGCTGTCACCACTGATCAATTACAGCAAATGGCAAACAAAAAGAAGAAGAAGTAGTCCAAACAATTTGGTAGTTTAAATCTAGTAGTGTATAGTAGTTTAAATATACAAGCGTATGCAGTAAACAATTAGCCTAAATAACTGGGTTGTTTGAAGCGTGTTTTGTATGCACATTACTGTGACTTTGAGCTCAAAATGAAGCATAGTTATAAAGTTATTGTTGGTGTTGCTTTGTGAAGTTATTATTGGTGTTGCTTTGAGCTGTATTAAGTTGTTATTGCTTGTCTTTTTTGACGGTTGTTATAAATGTGTGATCAAAAGTTAACGATAAATATTTTATTTCAGCAAATGTAAGAAATATTACAAAACCAACATTACATCAACAAAACTACACCTGTAAGAAATATTACAAGGCCAACATTACATCAACAAACTACACCTTACAAGTCCTAATGCACATCACAGCTATACACCTAAACGGCCACTTTACAACATCAATACTAGTAGAATCAGTTGAATGAGTTCAACGCAAAACTTATGCAATTAGCATCAATATCAGTAGAATGAGTTCAACGCAAAACTTCAGCAATTAGGTTTCAACATTCATATTCCCAACAACAGCAAAGCAGTAGCAATAACACCAATAGTATATAATCTTCTTGCTTGATTTTGATTTTCTTCAAACGCCTTCACTTTTTTCAACAAACCTCAAATCACCCTATTTACTTGTGAAGGGTGTCGTTCTTCATACCAATAAAAATAATCACCCATCCAATTTCTACAAAATCAATTACAAAATCCATGACGAAATCATAATTAATCAACTAATTTAATTAAGAAGTCAAAAACATTACCTTTGAAAGTTTACAAGTAAAAAATCGATGGCCTGGATTTTGTTGAGTCCAAGAAGTCTTCAGTAATGCTTGATGACCACATTTACAATAGCGGTAATCATTTTCAGAATAAGTTATGAACGACGAGCTCGACATTGTCCAATATAATTCGAGAAAATTTAGAAAAAGATTAAACTTTTGAGAAATTGAAGAATAAATTTTTCGTTCAAAATTAAATCTAAAATTAATTTAAGGCCTAATTTAAGGAAGTTGAGAAGAATGAAGAAATTTGAGAAATTAGGGTTATTTTTGGATGGTAGAATGAAGAAGAAAGTAATATAAATAGTGGAAAGAGAGATATAACCATTGGGGGCTGATTTTTATGCCCAATCAGCAAAAAATGAGGCTTGGACGCGCCTCAGCAGCTTGTGAAACACGCATTTTGCCAACAGGGAAAAAAGTGTCAAAGTAAGACACTTTTATTTACTTGAGGTGTTTAAAATAAATATGGTCTAAGGTGCCTAAGTGAAAGATGGTGCCAAGTTTAGGGGCTACCAATGAGTTTGACCTTTAATTTTAGTATACATACATACATACCTGGCTATCTTTCTCTTTATATGCAATATCTTTCAAGGCAAAGAAAAAGATCTACCTTGGCAACGAACACGTCATTGACCGATAGTTTCATTGCATGGAATGTATATATGTATGTATGTATGTATATATATATATATATATGTAACATCAAAGGTATTTTCGTAATTATACTACAATCAATAATGAGGCTTCTGTGGTAATGATATTGCCGCGTCTTTTTCCTTCACTTTTTTAACTTTCCCAATATCATCTCTTTGATGTACATTTTCTCTTTCCTTTTCCCTTTCCCAAATTTCAGTCGTGTGACCATTCTTCTTTATTTTTCTCTTTCTCTCATTTTCTAATTTGTTGTTTTTCTATCTTGGTTCTAATTTGTTAATGGTATGTGATGTCCTTAAAGTTTTGGTAAGTTTTTTCCCACTCTTTCTTCATGTACTGAACCTCTGATTTTTGATAATGAGAGGTGTTATCAATAGCTTTTATTAATATCTGATAATTTTTTGTTTGTATATAAAATTTTACTTGCATGTTTGAAAATATATAACTAGATTCATGATATTGGATATTGAATGAATATGAAGTTGGTTGCCTTCTTTCGTCCAAATTCTTTGGTGATGTGATATTGATATAAATGATTCTAACTGCTATTACATTATGCATACTGATGCACCCAAAGTGTTTGATCATATGCCTCTGTCAACCGAATAATCGTTCAGTTATTCATTGTATTTCTTTTTTCACAGGTGTTCTTCAAGTTTCTCATCTATAAAGTATAATGTTGGTGTATTGTTCACTTCTACTGGTCGGTATTTATGATCATTATATGCGTGGTGTGAACATTATGATTCCTTCTCTCCCTGCCATCCGCTCTCGAGATTCATATTGATCAATACATCTCCGGGCCCTGCCGGTTCGCTAAGTAAACTCACTCAACCGAGGGGCAACAAAGGCTGGAACTCTTCCTGCCAAAAACAGGGGACCTACTTCTCATTCTAGGAGTTAAGAGGCATGAAAAAGTTCCCTCTCTGTTTGTCTCTCCGAGTTTCTACTATTAAGTAGCAGTTCTGCTATTCAATCATAGAATCGATTTTGCTCAAGCTAAAAAAAGTCAGCCCTATATAGGTTTGTTATTAGTAAAATGCTAAGGTCCTATCTATATAGTAAGGGGTCTTAATGTGTTCGATAAGAGCGAAAATAATATGGTACTAGCGATTACATGAAGTATACCATCAGTTCTGGTTGGTCTTACCAAGTCGTAAGACCATGTATGGGGGCTGACGCGTGCCCAGTGAGACAAAATGATTCCCTCAAATACTGCTTAACTCCGTGTCTGCTGCGGATGTTTCCTATGGTGTCTTCTCTGTTTCCACCTACTTCACTCGACTTTGATTGCTTTGGAATGAATTTGACGCCTTACTACCTCCACCTTCATGTGGTTACGATAAGTCCAAGGTTTATGTGAATCATCTGCTGTATATGAGATTATTTGAGTAATCTATGGCAATACTTTATTGGAAAAAAAAAATACTATTGCAGCGCTTTTTTCTTCCCTCTCCAATATTGTCAAAAATTAAAGAAATATAAACATTGTGTCCCAATTTCACTGATGTTTCATTGTGCTCCGACGACCCAATTTCACTGTGCTCTGACCATATTTCATTGAGCTCTGACTGATTCACTCTCAAATCGACCGCCAAATTTGGATCGTTCTTCTTCTTCTTCTTCTTCTCTACATCATCAACTTCACTCTCATCCTTCTAGAAACGTGGGTTCTATGAACATGGATGAAATTTTCAAGAACATTTATTTTGATTCTTACCCTTTTGTTTCTGAACCCACTGCTACCTTCACCGTCACCGTTGCTGCCGCTGTTAATCCTGTTGCCGTGGCCGCCGGTCTTGATTTTTAAACCTTGCAGGTTTATGAATAAGTACAATTTTTCTTTTTTTGGGTTTATCTGACTTTGAATAGGTTTTGATGATGAGTAGATGTTTATTGGCACATCAATAGAGATGTTTTGTGTTTTATATCTCCTAAAATCACCGTCAGAGCTGATATGTTTGTTATTTTAAACAAATATCTCTGAAATAATTGTCCATGGATCAGTTGTGGAAGGCATCAGAGTTTGCCCCTTTGTATTTAGGAAAAAACAATAAGTAGCAGCAGAACAGGGGTTAATTTATTATGATATTTAATTCCTCTTAAGCTGTTAAGTGATTTGGCAACTTCTTCTGAATTGACTACTGAATTTCCAGGTAAGAATAGTCTATTCATAGGTTTATCTTCTGGCATGTATTTCCTGAGGAATGCCTAATCTTATACGAAATCTAGGGTCATTCAGTATTTTGCTGGTTCATGGATTTTGTGCATAAAGTTGACATTTGGATCAACCTACAATTGATCTATTGATTCCTTTAGCTCAGACTATCTCTGTGTGGTCTCATGCATTTGGGTCAAGGCTACAAAATCCTGGATTGATTCATTTATCCTGACTTGTGGGAGTTAATCTTGTTTTGTTGTGTGTGTATATATGAGAATTTTCAGTCATATGTTACCTGGATTCAGGTATGGATATATTTGGAACATTTGTCAGTAAGTGTCCATTTAGCTGGTCCAAGTTGGCAAGTTTTTAAGTGTATCTCGAAGGATTTGGATGGACCAACACCAAGTTTTCAGTCTAGGTATGTCAAGGCAATTGAAAGTCCATATCTTTATTTAAAATATGAAGGTTAGCATGGAGACAATGCCTATTATATGGTAGATTTCTCTGCCTTCTTTTTTAATATCTTGAAATATTTCGCTGTACCTTGGTTCTCTTAGAGATAGTTGTTATGTCATTATAAGGTTACAGGAAATGTCCATCATACATGCAGAATTAAGGTGATAGCTTAACCACCAAACAAAAGATGCAGGATTGATGTGACTTTCTGAGTCGTTCTATACAATTATAGGATGTCTTTCTCCTTCAAGTATTTGTTAGGTTTACTTCGCTGAGCTGTAGGTACGTCCCTTAAAGGCTTTGTTATAGCAATTGTCATGGAATAGTACCCACACCTTTTAATTTAACAAGGTATTGTATCATTTATTTGATAGTTGTGGAGTTTGTGTAGCATTAAAATAATCAACTGATATCAGTTATCCTGTTGTCTGAATCCAGTTAGCTCCTTTTCTTTTGTGCGCTAAAGAGTTTGGGAATACCATAGTTTATAAGTATCAATGGCTGGCATTCTTTGAAAAATACTTGTCACCGAATTAATGATGTATATGACGTGATTGCTAAAAATTCTAATGCACGACTGTGAAATTGTAAATCACAGGGTAGAGTTTTCTGTACAATCATTTATGATTGTCTGGGAGTGACCAAAGTCCAGGTTTTGCTTTCTCACAAATTCTGAGACATTGAAAGAAAATGTCTTACAACTCTCCTTGTCAAAGTCATAATGGTAAATTACAATTAAGTAGCCGCTACTGAAATTTGGGAAAGGGAAAAGGAAAGAGAAAATGGACATGGAAGAGATGATATTGGGAAAGTTAAAAAGTGAAGGAAAAAGACACGCGGCAATGTCATTACCACAGAAGCCTCATTATTGATTGTAGTATAATTACGAAAATACCCTTGATGTTGTTTTTATTTACCAAAATGCTCTTCTTTGTCACCCAAAACTTCCACTTATATATAAGTTAAAATTATCAATACTATCTTGCCGCATATATATATATATATATATATATATATATTGTTTCTGGGATTGACCATCAAGTGTCAGTCAACTTACTCAACAAAGCAGTGAAAGTGTTTTTAAAGTGGCAGTAACAGCAGCAACGAAAGAAGAAATGGAGCAGAAGGAAACTTCCGTTGCCAAACGTGTCCGCTGCATCGTCAAACTCGGTGAACTATTCTTTTCTCTTGCTGTTGTAAATTTTATTAGAGTTCCCAGTTTGCTTTTCCAACCAATATTAAAGATGTTGAGCATTCACTACTGGAAATAGAGGTTTTTCCCACAGCATTCAGTGGGTAATTTGAGCTATGAAACATGGGTTTTACTCCCAATATCCGTGATAGCTTCCTCCACCTCTTCCAATGACTGGTCTACATTGAACTGTAGCTGCCCTTTCTTGATAACTGTCACATTAAAACCATTTGCTTTGGCGTCCTGATAAGCTTCCTGCACAATAGGCAATAATAGAATAACAAAATGATCTTTCCACAACAATGAACAATTCTTAACAGTATTTTTGATCTTTAATATGACAGGCTAAGAGAAGCAAAAGAAAGTAGAAACAGACACAAATCGTCAGCTATTTCAGTTTCCACACAAAGTAAGTATTAAAAGAATAACGAAATAGAGAGGAAATAGAGTTTATCTGGTTATCACATTAAGCATTTAAATAATAAAGAGTAGCATTAATGGCATATCTAGCTCGGGACATCAAGAAGGTTTAACACATTCATACAATTTGGGGAGCTTGACAGAACATTTACACAACTTAAAGTTTTCTAGGAACTTTATTAGAAGAGTAGGAAGGAGATTTTGTTTTAAAAAGAAACACAGATCCATAAATGTTCCAAAAATGTAATATACATGCTAATCAATATGCATTCTGACAATTATAGGAGCTCAAAGAAAAAACATTAGCACCCCACCTCTCTATCCCCCCAAATATTCCTCTGACGCATTGGGAATTTATCCACCTTTGATGTCTTGTTGTGTTTTCGATCAGCTTTGCTATATCTTATATCTAGGCGACGAATCACTTGAGGGATAGACGCTTAGGTTAAAACAATAATACACACTATGTTATGCTTCTCTTCAGGACATTATTGCATGGTTGCAGGCATGGGAAATTACTCAAAGGTTCTTTTTTTCCGTTATTTCATCCGATATTGTCTTCAGTGATTGTTAAAGCATTTGAATCTTTACATTCAAACTTGCAGTGTTAAATTGGGGATTTTCAACTGTTTCTACCAGTTTTGAAGCAACGGGTATGCGTTTCTTCGGATTTTTCCTTTCATTGCATATTCCTGTTTTTCATTCATCTATTTTTTTTGTTCTCTTTCCGATTCTTTTTATGTCTTATTCATACTATCCTATACTTTCTCCTGGTTGTGTAGTTGTGTAATCTCTGTCTACCTTGTGTTGTGTTAAAAGCTCTTAAAATCTTGAATTTTCCTCTAATTTTGTGTTGGGTAGCTCTGTATTTTCTCCATTTTCTTAAAAAAGGTGTCCAAAACTTGATTTTTCCTTCAAATTTGTTGATCCAAGTACACTATTTCCTCCTTATTTTTGTTGGGAAGCAAATCAATCCCACATTGGAGAAATAGAGGATACATGTCCAATATTTAAGAATCTCGCCCAACTCAACTAGTATGAGGCCTTTTGGGAGGTGCCCAAAAACAAATCGGTGAGGGCTTGGCCCAAAGCGGACAATATCATACTAGTGCGGAGTTACACACGGTCCCAATAAGTGGTCTCAGAGCCCAGGTTCGGGTGTATCGGAGTAGTGGACTGCGTTTGGTGAGAAGTTCCCGGTGTGACAACAAGACTGGAGATCTGTAGGTGGGGCCTCCCACCTTGTGTCGAAAGTCTTCCTGGCAAGTGGTGGTCAGGCGGCGTGTCCCGTTGGGTGATACCGGCGGTACATGATGTTTGGCAGATCATGTGAAGTGACCCAATAGCTGAGATCTACGGTTGATGCCTTGTGTCGAAAGTCTTCTTGACAAGTAGTGGTCAAGCGGCGTGTCTCACTGGTTGGTAGTGGCGGTACAAGATGGTTAGCGAGATCAAATGGATTATCGCTGAAGGAGAGGTCACAAGTGATGTGGTCTTGGTTTGAGGGGAGATTGTTGGGAAGCAAATCAATCCCACATTGAAGAAATAGAGGATACATGTCCAATATTTAAGAGTCTCACCCAACTCAACTAGTATGAGGCCTTTTGAGAGTTGCCCAAAAACAAATCCGTGAGAGCTTGTCCCAAAGCGGACAATATCATACTAGTGCGGAGTTGCACGCGGTCCCAACAATTTAGGCTGCCTAGCTTCATTTTTTGAAAAAAAAAAAAAAAGAAAAAAAGTGTTAAAGGGTGTCCAGATCTTCGGTTTTTTTCCTTAAAAGTTGTTATTAGAAACTTATTGTTACTGTAACTTTACTCTACTTCCTTTATCATGCATCAATAAAAAATAGACAAACAAGGAGAAGGCAGTAGTACTAGCAGTTCTCATTTTTCTATGGCTAGATTTTTGGTTGGCAGTTGCAGCACATTTAACGTATTTGTTTTAGATATTTTTCTTGAGTCGAGCGTCTATCAGAAATAGTCTTTCTACCTTTACGAGGTAGGGGTAAGGCTGCATACATATTATCTTTCCGAGACTCCACTTATGAGCTGTACTTGGTTTGCTGTTGTTGTCAATACTGATTTTGTGGTTTTTTTTTGGGTCAGTAGATTATGTCTGTTGGACTAATTTTCTTCAAATAAGTAGAGAATTTGCCTAGGTAGAGTATGTTTGTTAGACGAGGAAATTGAAGAATTAATAGCCTATCTTTTGGACTAATTTGGTACAGTTCTATTTGGGTGTTTCGTACTTAGGCTTTAAACATGATGTTTTTATTTCATTGAAATGGAAGTTTGAATTGAGTTAATTGATTGATATAGCTAATCTGGATATGGGTGTTATAGGAAATTTCTTAGGGTATCATGCAAGCCTGCTCGCTATTGATCCAACCTTTCTAGAGGCACTTCCTGAAGATCTTTGGGCAGGGGTTCTTGCATCGCAGCAGGCTCTGGCTCAACCTCCAAGTTATACAGCACCAACAGCTGAAGATATCGATCCAGAATTCTTAGCTGCTCTCCCTCTAGATATTCAAGCAGAAGTTCTTGCCCAACAACGTGCTCAAAGAGTCGTGCAGTAGGCTGAAGGACAGCCTGTGGAAATGGATAATGCTTCAATCATAGCCACATTTCCAGCTGCTCTGCGTGAAGAGGTCTGTATTTGGAGTATTTTACGCCTGCCCTCTGAATATTTTAACATTTTATTTATACTTATTTTGGGTGTTTGTCAGGTTCTGTTAACATCAGCAGAAGTTGTTTTGTCTGCATTGCCATCTCCATTACTCACTGAAGCAAAAATGCTTAGGGACAGAGCTATGAGTCATTACCAAGCACACAGTTTGTTTGGAGGCAGCCACAGGCTTCATGGTCATAGAAATGGTCTGGGATTTGACAGACAGAAGTTATGGAAGAAAGGAGCTTATGTCTTTCCTCAAACGTAGAAAGTACAAAGAGATGGTGCTGTCTTCTCTGAAAAAGAAGCGCCTTAGACTCTCTCCACTCGAACTGAGGTTTCATCTCAGAGATTCGCTAGGATCCGGCCACCTCAAAACTATCGAGGCACCCGCAGGTTTGCTTGTTAAGGTTGTGAATGATTATCTTAAACTTTATTCTTATTAGACAGAATTTCTCCACGATGCTATATTAACAAGAGCTCGGATTTCACGCGTTGCTGTCATCTTAGGTTGGAGCAGAAGTGGATTGAAATTTCAGTTGACACATTCCAAATGTTTCACATGTTATTCAGGTTTGTTTTTTGTGTATATACATTGCTTCTTATCTCAATCAGTTTCTGGTTGTTCTTTGATGCCTGATATTGTGGTTTAAATAATTAAATGTACGACATCGTTTTCCTTTATGATTTTGTACCTAATACACACCTTATCGGTGTTACCATTCAGTAAAGAACATTTCTGCATTTTTACTACATTGCTGGGGTTTATCGGCTGCTTGTACATTGATTATATTACAGTTACATAAATGTACTTATGGAGATCAATAATCGAAACATCTCAACCTAGAGGTTGATAGAAATCGAAGTATCCGAAAGATTTTATCGTCTTCACAACTTATGCCTCGCTTTCATAAAGTGAGCATGCCCTTCCTAAAGAGTACCAACATTGTTCATATATTGTGTATGTTGTCGTCAATCGTCATAGCCATTCTTGTTACTTACAGGGAAAACAAGGTTCTGTAGAACACATCTTCATTTTTATTAATGATCGCCAGCAACTTGATCATACTGGTTTTATTTGTTCCAAAACTCGATCTTGTGAATTGATTGATGGCTCACGGGCAAATGGTGACAGAAATGTATGTATATCTGTATGTTGTTGCTTTTGGATGTTTGAGTTATTGTTTTTGCAATTATATCATAACTATACTCTTGCTGTCTGAAAATTATGCTTTTAGGGTAACCCTTATTCGTCAAGATCTGCACCTCACAACTCCATCCTGTGTTCCGCAATCTCGAATGAAATCATCTATAGTTGGCCTGCGTTTAAGCTGTGAGTTTCTGATAATAGGGCTATGTAGATGTTCTTAATTGTTCCTTTTCACTGGTAGAGTCCTTTTTATGATCATTTGTCTTTTACATTAATGATACTTCTCACATTTGTGATCTGTATTTTCCTGCTTTCCGTTAAATCATTATTCTCTCGACTTTTATGCTTGTGCTCTACATGGAGGCAGTCATAAAGATGGAAGAGGACATGGTACTTTAGCTGGAGCGGATGTGAACATTCGCCTTGGACCCTTCAAAGGTTGTAAGAGGCGTGTTCGTAATATCAAAGGAACTTCAGTCTTTGTTGAACTGAAAGTGCGGATGAAAGTTGTCCCAGGCAAGTTTTTCTTTAATCTGGGTGCCCTCTTACTTTTTTTTCTACTTGGGTTGGGAGACAGGTTGAGCCAAAAGTGATTCATTAAAAACAAAGGACCGTCGTCTTTGTATTTTTGTGAAGGGAGCTTAGTTGAATACTCTTATGATTGCTCTTATCCAAATTTATGTAGAAATTTCCTTTTAGAAGTTATTGTTTTTCCAATTTTTGATTGCTTAACATTCATTGCTACCTGCAATATTTCTTGCAATTGATCGCAATCATATTTTGGATAATGTCAATGTGTCCACACCAATCCGGTAAGTGTACTTCTGCTGCAAACTTTGAGTTATTGAGGGCTTGAGTCTAATTATTGGGGCTCTCTTGAGATCAAGTTGAGACGTCTAGATGTGCACTCTCAAAATTAGAGTGCCTACTTGCCAACAAATTCATAAAAGTATCGTATTTTCTTATTTATGATTTTTGTCGAATCATAATTATTTATATACTTATCTTCAAAAATTATTTATCTTCAAGAATTATTTATATATCTAATTCTCTGACAATATATTTATTTCTCAAAAACAATATTCTACCACTTACCTTCTCCTTTTGGACTGCCGGTCATGTTAGCTCTGGTATGGTACCGGATCCATTTTGCCTCCAGTTAGATGTAGTAGTTCACTCTTTAGCTTTTTCGTAGCTCGTTGATTGTTCTTAAGGTGTTGGTGGTGTTGTGATTCCCTGTTAGCTTTTACTCAAGAACTTATGTTGAGAAAATGGTGCAGTGACCGACCAATCTATAACTTCTGGATTGATAGATATTAACTTGGCTGCTGAGATGATGGATCCAGCTTTGCCGCCAAATCCCAAGGAGGCTGTTCTTTACCGTCCTGTTCCACTCTTGACTTCTGTGAGTTCTGTTGCGTCAACTCTGTGGTGCCTTTCAGATTAATCTATATCTAAGGAGTCCTATACTGAAATATTGCTTCATATTAAGGAAAAGGAAATTTAGAAATTGATCTTGCTGGTTGATTTGTTGGTTTAAGTTCTTGGTTCCCTATTTTGGGAACTGATTGGGTAGATAAGTAAACCTGAAGCACTTCATACCATGTGGGAAGTAAAATTAGAAGTCTCACTCTTGTTGCTTATGTTGCCCACTGTATGTTGCCTGAATGCTCGATGTTAATAATGATTTCTTTGCACCTGAAGCCACACAATAGACATTTAGCATAATCTATTTCAGTTTGAACGCTGCCCAAGTGCCCATATCTACTTCAATTATGGCTAATACCTGATCTGAGTGATTGCTTCTGACACTCCTTTACAATTTTTGACGCTTCTAATGTGTATCCTTACTCAATCATTTTGTTCTGGCGCCCACAGGTCGTTGCTACGACGTGCGAGGAGCTCTCTCCTGAGTGTGGTATTATTATATATTTCTGCATCAGGTTAGCAACTTTAAAAAATATTTTTTCCTAACCAAAACATCAGGTTAGCTACTTCATTGGTGAATATGAGCTCCACATATGCTCATCGTGGCTAAAATCACCATTCCGTGATGTACTCCCAGGAAATACAGTTCAGAGTACCTCGTCGCACACAGAGAGCTCTTCAAGTTCTAGAAAATCTTCAAAGAATAGCACTCTCTCTCGTCATGAAAATTATATTAACACCAATGGAGATACAAGTCAATATTTCGAGAATTGTTTGTGTGTAGGTCCTAGCAGAAGTGGAAGTAGAGGAAGAACTTGATTTATGTGTAGTTCATAAAATGGTTCATGATTCAAATTGTTCTAAATCTAACTGCATGATTTTTACTATTTGGATTTTTGCAGGTTTAAATAATCTCTATCCATGCGATCTACTTCCTTTCACATGAAGACCTCTCTTCCTAATAATTGATAGCGACAAAGCAATGCATTCAAAGTAGGTTTGTCAAAACTGACTCATTGAATCATGATGACCTATCCCTTAGTAAAACACAGATTCCAAAGTGTTTGGGATTCGACTTGTCTAGAAACTGTGTAAGGCTTTTGAGAGAAAATGATGAGATATTTTAGTTATCAACATTGTCCGTGAAAGACACAGTTTGAGATGCAATTCGTGACAAATCATCTAGGTATACACTGACAAACTCGGTTACAGCCATTTTTGTTAGATAGAAGAGTATATGAAGTTGACCATAGTAAAACAAGAAAATAAAAAATACATTACAGGAAAGTCAACTTTCATAGAAGAGAAGCAAATGAAAGACTTCCATAGTAAAGTTACGTACAATTGATATACATTTTGGGTGGAAATTGATCTTATTTTTGTGTTATTATTTTCAGGTCTTATTTTCATTTCACTGTCCTGACAGGATTGCATCAGGGATCTACTCTTAGTCCCTTTTTGTTTGCGTTGGTGATGGATGTGTTGACGCGACGCATTCAAGGGGAGGTGCCGTGGTGTATGCTTTTTGCAGACGATGTAGTTCTGATAGATGAGACTCGAGGGGGTGTGAATGACAAATTAGAGGTGTGGAGGCAAACTCTTGAGTCTAAAGGGTTCAGGGTGAGCAGAAGTAAGACGGAGTATGTGGAATGCAAGTTTAATGACGTGAGACGGGAGAATGAGTTAGTAGTGAAGCTGGAAGCACAGGAGGTATGTAAGAGGGATAAGTTCAAGTATCTTGGGTCCGTGATCCAGAGTAACGGTGAGATTGACGAGGATGTCTCGCACCGTATTGGGGCGGGATGGATGAAGTGGAAACTCGCGTCGGGGGTGCTGTGTGATAAGAAGGTGCCGCCCAAGCTTAAAGGCAAATTCTATAGGGTGGTAGTCCGTCCGGCCTTGTTGTATGGAGCGGAGTGTTGGCCAGTTAAGAACTCCCATATCAAAAAATGAAGGTGGTAGAGATGCGGATGTTGCGCTGGATGTGTGGACTGACTAGAGGGGATAGAGTTCGGAATGAGACTATCCGGGAGAAGGTTGGTGTGACTTCAGTGGAGTGCAAGATGCGGGAAGCAAGATTGAGATGATTCGGACACGTGAAGAGGAGGGGCATGGATGCCCCGGTCCGTAGGTGTGAGAGGCTAGCGTTGGATGGTTTTAGGCGGGGTAGGGGTAGGCCGAAGAAGTACTGGGGTGAGGTGATTAGGCGGAACATGGAACAGTTACAGCTCACCGAGGACATGACCCTAGATAGGAAGGTCTGGAGGGCGCGAGTTTCGGCAGAGGATTAGGGCTAGTTTGGGTCGCTAGTGTAGGGAACTACTTAGTGGGGGTGTTATTCCTGTTATGATTCCGTGTTCCGTGTTCCATGTTTTATTACGAATCTGTGTGCTTTCATCTGTTTTATATTACTTATGGGTGTCGTATTTATGTTATGTAATCTGTTTCTGTGCTTTACTATGTGTTTGTGTGGTATCTCGTGCCTTGAGCCGGGGGTCTATCGGAAACAACCTTTCTACTTCATCAGAGGTAGAGGTATGGACTGCGTACATCTTAACCCCCCAGACCCCACTAGGTGGGAATACACTGGGTTTGTTGTTGTTGTTGTTGTTCTACTTGACTAATCGTCTTCTACACAAAATGAAGGAAACTGCAAAATCTACTGGTATTCAGGATAGAATTGTGAACTTGTCATCAGTAGCTCATGGATGCTCTTATAAAGGAGGAACAAATTTCACAAGATCAATAATAAGAGCAGGTATACTACGGTCCTATGTTGCCGGGCTCTACAAAAATGTTGTCACACCTGTCTCCGAGCTAATGCAGAGAAGTTTTAGTTCCAGGCTGAGGTCTCTCGGCTTATGGACATCCTTATTAACTCCCTTTACAGTAACAAGGACATCTTCTTGACAAAGTTGATTTCCAATGCTTCTGATGTATGTTTGAATTTCAGCTTTGATGTCTGTTCCATGTGAGCTGTAAAAAGTTCTTAAAGAAATTATTTGCTGTTTGATTCAGGGACTGGACAAGATCAGTTCCCTCGCACTCACTGACAAGGAAATTCTTGGTGAAGGTGATAATACTAAGCTCGAGATTCAGGTTAGTGATTAATACCTTATTGACTTACTCTTATCTCTGTTGGTTACCCATTGAGAATTTCTTTTTAAGCTCATTCAATTGTGGTTATTTCATGGATTGCAGATTAAACTCGATAAAGAAAACAAAATACTTTCCATTCGTGACAGAGGTGTTGGTATGATTAAGGAAGATCTAAGAAAGAATTTGAGAACCATAGCTAAATCTGAAACTTTATGAGATTTCTACCATAACATTCAAGAGAGATTTGTTTCCTTTATAGATTTCTTAAGTTGAAGAGAAATTTGTTTCTTTTATAGATTTCTAATAGTCAAAAGAAATTCGTTTCCTTATAAATTTGTAACATTCAAGAGAAATTTCTTTTATATATGAAAGAATATTGTGGGTGCGTACATTATATGCAGTATATATAGTTAATTATTTAATCATCTTGATTATCCTAAAGTTGTATCGATAACAGAAACAGCGATACAAGTTGCACAGGCACTGGCCGTCTAGCATATATATATATATATATATATATATATATATATGGGAAATGATGCAGAAAAATTTTTGAGGGATAATTGAGTCTTTAATCTTGCTAATGCATGCACTAGATCCATTGCATTATTAGTGCAATAGATTTTGAGTTATTAGAAATACATACTTTAATATACAATAGGGTGTATAACTAATATAAGACATTAGTTATACATAGGCTAAAAAATGTACCAAACAAGGTACTAGTAATACATAAGATTAATACACACATTATTTTTTTTAATACACTCTACGAAACGACTCCTTAAAGCTTTTCTTAACTTGGCAATCATTGGGAAGGATATATTAATATTACCACCCATGTTTTTTTTTTTTTTGAATAAAACCTGTCATGGCTTTAACGACTTTTAATAAGTTGTGAATTGATGAAAATCATTTATAAGAGTAATGTTGTAGGGATAAGTACTTCTTATTTCTTAATCAAAGATTTCACAATTGAGTTCTGAGTATGAAATTATTTTTGTTAAAAATTACTTCTCCCCTTAGTGTGAATCGTTTCAACATAAATACAAATTTAATTAGGTACTAATATGAGCGTTAAATATCAAATGAAAAACAAAAATAAAATGAATAAATGATAATCATTTTTTTTACAATAATTTCAATGACATTAACTAGATTCCTTTTTATTTAATTATTTTGTTACATGATCTTATCTAAATTATAGTTTAATTTGATAAATTAGCCAAGTGTATTATGAATTAGTTGACAGAATAATAATCTTAATTACTTTTTAGTTTAAACAAAATAAATTTAAGAATCGACAATAGGAGAGTTGTGAAGTTAATTGGATTTTATGAAATGTTATTTTCTAAATATATTTTAATTTTTTTTTTTTTGCGTAAAGCGGCTATGTTGACTAGTTAATATAGTAATAGAGGTACATGAAACAATGGGTATTTAAGCTGGCAAATATGATTAAATGTTAAATACAACCCACAGAAGTGGCTACGTGGTGTAAATTCTCGGAATATTGGTTGTGCCCCATCAAACAAACAATCCCCGAGGAGCAACTAAATAGGCCTAAATCCCATCAAACAAACAATCCCTGAGGAGCAACTAAATAGGCCTAAATCCGGGAAAGTGTAAAATGCGCAGCCCAAGGAGGCAGTCTCGGTGACGGCGACAAGTTTCTGTGGCAGTACCGTAGGAATCCAATTCTGAATTCTCCTCTCACAAATTGGGTATTTCGGCTTGATCTATTGATTTTTTTCTACTTCCTCTGAATATATTAGTGAATTAATTTTTTCTCAAATAACCAATTTTGTTTTCAGTTCGTTGTGTTTATACATAGGCGCATCATGGGTTCTCCGTCGACGGATGCTTTTCCCCAAATTCAGGTACCCTCTAAATATGTTTCTATTGTACCGCAACACCTTTTTTTCATTTTGCAAGTCGCTACTTATGCTATAAGGTATTTCGCTAACGAGGTGGAGATATAGCCTCTTCAAAGGTATTAGGTTAAAAATGTGGTCCAAAGGTGTGGCCGGACTCTGTTAAATGAGAGTTAAGCAGCTGACAAAGAAGTAGGCAGTGAGTCAGTTTTGCAACTGAGGATGTCTGCCAACACTCCTAAGTTGGGAACTTCATTAACGGGATTAGTTTAACTTTAAGCATGTTGATATGCAAGCCATAAATATATTAAAAAACCATCAAGGTGATGTTGAGATAATGAACTTGCTGGCTCTCTGCTCCACAAAAAGGCAAAAGTATCATCTGCATAAAGCAGATGAGAAATAATGACAGTAGTAGATGGATTCTGTCCACCTGAAACAGTTTAATCTATTGGACCTCTTTGACCCTTGCCAACAACTGAGTGAGTTTTTCCATTGCTAAAATTTTAAAAAGGGGCGAGTGGATCTCCCGGCCTGAAACCTTTTTGAGGAGAGAAAAACTAACTGGACTTCTATTAATCAACACTGGGAACTTAACAGTTGAGATACATAAAAAGATCCACCTTATTCATTAATCTCCCAGAGCTCATCTTCTTCAATAATTCAATTAAACAAGTTCAATTTAACCGATCAAAAAGCCTTTTCTAGGTTCAGCTTACGTAGAATGCCAGTTTCTCCACTTTTGAGCTTCTGGTCAAGGACCTCGTTGGTGATCATGAAGGAATCACTCATCAGTGATTTGCCTGTTTTTCATGAATGCACTTTGTTGACCTTAAACCAACTTGCTCGCCACATCTTTTTTAGCCTTGCCTATCAGGCTTGTTGGCCTGAAATCTCTGAGCTCTAAGGCACCTTTCTTCTTGGAATTAGAGCAATGAAAGAGGCATTGCAGGACCTTACCATTTGGCAAAGTTGAAAGCACTCATCATGTTTTCTTTGATAAAACTCTAGGATTTTGGGGAAAAAGGCCATTTTAAATCCATCAGGTCTGGGGCACAAGACTTGAGTGTTGTGGAGATCTCAAGTTCACTAAAGGGTAGTTCCAATTCCACTATTTCCTCAGAGATTAGGGTAGAAAGATTCCAAACTCAGCTGAAGATCTCCAGGGTTCTGACTTTTTGTATAGCTTCTGGTAAAACTCCAGAATGCCTGCCTTGATCAGCCCCTTATCATGTGAGTTAGCTGTTCTTTGAGAGAACTTTGTGCTCTTGTGATCCTCCTCAACCAAAGGCATCTGGATTTTGGTTCCATGAAATTTCTTTTCGCAATTGCTATCTACTTCAGCTCCAATGTCAAACTTAAAGGTTTCAGTTTCTCCTTCGTTGTGTGAACTCTATGTTCTGCAATCTGCTATAAATATCCCAGTTCTACCATAGCCTTGCTTATTTGATTTTCAAGATTGCCTTACACCTTGCTGATCCATCTGCCTAATGTCCCTTTTGAAGCTCCTTAGCTTTTGTGTGAGCACAAAATCAGGGGTGACCAAGATTGTGTGTGAGTTCCACCATTTCTTCGCCATATCTAGAAACCGTCAGAATCAAATTAAAATTTGAAGGTGTTGCCTCCCCGTCCTGGTGTCCTCACAACAGTTCTTGCAAATGTAGTGCCTGATTTCATGTGAAAGCAAGGAGAATTGGGTATTCTGTGTAAATTATATCGTTTGAAGACAAATGATCATGTTAGTTTGACTTCACTATGCTGAACATAGGTTGTGGAGTTAGGTGGAGAAAGTGATGTAGCACAATGTTTAGAGGAACTCTCTAATGTGCTAAATAAAGCAAACCACACAATTTGTTGAAGGAACAACTTCAACGTATGGTAAGATAACGCTCTAAAGATAATCCGAATCCACGGATAGCAAGAGCTTAATCCAAAGCCCTTAAAATACAAGATCTAATCCAAGATCTTAAAAGAAAACACAAAGTTTCATTAATAGAAGAGTTGAACTAAAACTACATAGCTAGACGTCATTGCCTCTATTTATAGGCTTCAAAAGCCTTTGTACAACTCATTGACAACTCATACACAACTTATTGACACCTCAGAGTTGACAGTTCATTTTCTTAATAGCTAAGTATTCTAGAATTATGTAAAAGATAAACTTGACAACTAGTAGCAAAATTCAAATTGACTTTCTCTTTCTATAAGTAGCAAAATTAATTTTTAATTCATGAAGGTTCTGAACTAGGTTTAGAATTTCAATGTTCCTCATCATTCTCCTCTACTTCTTTGAAACTCGACCTCGAGTTTTCTTCGTAAAGTGTTTGCTCTGGATGATAGGGTGATAGGTCAGCCACATTAAAAGTATTTGAAATATTCATCTCACTTGGCAAATCTACCACATAGGCATTGTTGTTGATCTTCTTTAGAATAGTGTATGGGCCATATTTCTTTTGCCTTAATTTTTCGTGAACACCAGTAGGCAATCTCTCCTTTCTAAGGTATACCATTACTTGGTCACCAACTTGGAATGACATTAGCCTCCTATTCTTATTTGCCAACTGCTTGTATTTCTTGTTTGATGCTTCTAATACATCTTGAACCTCTTTAAATAATTTCAAATAGTTGTCACCAAAGGTCATAGCTGATCTTGAATTCTCCCTTGTTGGTAGCTTCACTAAATCAACCACGTCTTGGAACTCTAGTGTACACAATGGAGAAAGGGCTACGACCTGTAGACCTATGCTTAGAATTATTGCAAACTCCGCAAGGGATAAAGCTAAACCCCATTGTCCTTTCTTTTCTCCACAGATGCATCGAATTAAATTTCCTAGAAATTTATTCACCGCTTCTGTTTGGCCATCTGTTTATGGATGGGTAGTGCTTGAAAACTTCAATTCTTTGTTGAATTGTTTCCATAAAGTAAGCCAAAATGCAGTAAGAAATTTGCTATCTCGATCTGAAATAATTTATCTTGGAACACCATGTAGTCTAACTACTTCTCTGAAGAAAAGATTAACTACATGATGGGCATTCGTTGTCTTACGGCAAGGGAGAAAATGAGTCATTTTAGAAAATCTGTCTACTACGTAAATAGCATCATGTCCTCGTCTTGTCCTTGGTAAGCCAAGTACAAAATCCATTGATAGGTCTTCCCAAGGTGCACTTGGAACGGGTAATGGCATATAGAGTCTGGTGTTTTGAACCTGACCTTTGTATGTTTGGCAAACGGGACACCTTTGCACAAATTTGCCGGCATCTCTCTTAAGTTGTGGCCAATAGTAGCGTGCTTCCAAGTTAGCAATAGTTTTATCACGCCCAACATGGCCGCTAAGATTACATGAATGCATCTCTCGAATCAACTTGTCTCGTAGAGAACCTCTGCGAATACATAAGCGGTTTTCATTAAAGAGATATCCATCTTGTACCACAAAATTTTCTTCTAATGGTAAACCTTTCGTTTGTTTCACCTAAGTCTTCATCATTTTCATATAGTTCTTTTATTTGGTCTACTCCTGGTAACTCAGCTTCAAAAGAAACCATGAGACTTGCACGTCGGCTTAAAGCATCTGCCACTCGATTAGTTACTCCGGACTTGTGGACAATAAGATAACTGAATCTCTCCAGGTATGCTGCCCATCTTGCTAACATGCGATCCACATGCTTTTGACTTCTAAAATGTTTCAAGGATTGATGATCAGTGTAGACAATGAACTCTTTAGGCATTCAATAGACCTCCCATGTCTTCAATGCTCTATAAACAGAATACAACTCTTGTTGGTAAGTACTCCACTTTTGTCTTGCTTCACTTAGCTTCTCACTGAAGAGTGAAAGCAACAGGTTTCATTTCTTGTGATAAAACAGCCCCAATGCCTACTCTACTAGCATCACATTCCAACTCAAAGGTCTTGTTGAAATCTGGTAACACTAATACAAGAGCTTGTGATAGCTTTTCCTTAATCTCTATGAAACTAGCTTCAGCTTTTTCATCCCATTTGAACTTCCCTTTCTTTAAACATTCAGTGATTGGTGCCATGATAGTACTAAAGTTCTTCACAAATCTTCTATAGAAAGTGGCTAAACCATGGAAGCTCCTCACTTCAGAGATATTGGAGTTGGCCATCCCTTTATTGCATCTATTTTAGACTCATCAACTTGAATCCCCTCACTTGAGATAATAAACCCTGAGAAAACTAGTTTTGTTTCAAGGAATACACACTTTTTCAAGTTAACATAGAGCTCATTCTCCTTCAATACATCCATCACCTTTTTGACATGTTCAAAATGTTCCTCCATATTTTTGCTATAGATCAATATGTCGTCAAAATAGACAACTACGAACTGTGATAAGAATGGACGAAGAACCCGATTCATTAGGCGCATGAAAGTACTAGTAGCATTAGAAAGTCCAAATGGCATAACTAGCCATTCATACAACCCCTCTTTTGTCTTGAATGCAGTCTTCCATTCATCACCGGGTCTAATTCGTATTTGGTGATATCTGCTTTTTAGATCAAGCTTCGAAAACACCTTTGCTCCACTGAGTTGGTCAAGCATGTCATCCATTCGTGGGATAGGAAATCTGTACCTTGTAGTGATTTTATTGATAGCCCTACTATCCACGCACATCCGCCAAGATCCATCTTTCTTTGGCGTGAGTAGTGTTGGTACAGCGCATGAATTTATGCCTTCTCTAACATGTCCCTTACGCAATAACTCTTCTACTTCCTCCCTTGGAATTGCATGCTCTTTTGGGCTCATCCTATAGTGTGGTAGGTTGGGAAGACTAGCACCTGGAACAAAATCTATTTGATGTTGAATATCCCTCACTGGAGGTAGATATTGAGGCTCTCCAAGTATGCTTTGGTCTTCAGATAACAGACTTTGCATCTCTACTGGAATATCTTTTGTTGGTTGCTCATCTCCTTTGACAACTAATGCGGCACATAATTTTGATTTCTTCAAGTCTTGAGCAAATTCTTTTGGATTTTGAGTGATGGTTAACATACTCTTCTTCTCTACTTCAGAGGCATTATTAGTAGTCTTGTTCGGAAGTATAATGATTTTTCATTTGTTCCAAATGAAAGAATACCAATTGTCTCTTCCTTTATGTGTGGTGTTCATAGCATATTGCCAGGGTCTTCCAAGAAGAACATGACATGCATCCATATCAACCACATCACATAGAACATTTGATCGATAATACTTACCCAAAGAAAGTGGTAACCAACATTGTTTGGTGATCTTGATCTTCACCCCTTTCTTGAGCCATCCGATAGTATATGGATTCGGGTGATCGTGTGTCTCAAGATTTAAGTGTTTAACCATGTTTTCGGAAACTAAATTCTCACAGCTACAACTATCAATTACCAACTTGCATACTTTTCCGTTCACAGTGTATTTGCTATCGAATATCCTCTTTCGTTGTCTCTCTTCAGGTTGCATGGTTGAGCATAGAAGGCGTTTGACCACACATACTATTTCTTCTCCCTCTTCTTCACATAGTTCGGGTTCACCTTCACTTTCATAGTTGTCCACCTCTTCATCACTTTCATCACGTCTAGTGGTGTTGACAAACTTCCTTCTTGGATAGTTGCTTGATATGTGTCCCTGTTCGCGGCACTTGTAACACTTGATCGTATTAGATGGTTGCTTATCATTATTTTGCTAGAAGTTGGTGCCTTTTCATCTTTCTTAGCTTTAGATGGAATAAACTTCCCCTCCTCTTGGCGTGGAGAACTTTTTGATATACTTTCTGGGCGAGAATAAGAGGCGGCTTTATAAAACTTCTTGGTCTTTATATATCTCTCAGCTTTCAAGGCAAGAGTTTGAGCTTGATCTATTGACCAAATTTGTTGTATGCTAAGACGTTCTTGGATAGAATCATTGCACCTTACTTGTAGTCTTAAGAACTCCTTTGTATAACCAAAAACAGATTTATTACCTTGAACACAGTTATGGAACTGTAAGTACAAGAGTTGTTCATAATCCGTTAGGAAGAACCTAGCCTTTAGAAGTGCTTTCATTTGTGGCCAATATCTTACACGATTTTCACCCCTCAAACGAAGCTCTTCTTGATGACGATTCCACCAAGCTCCAGCCCCTCCTTTCAATTTATATGCCACCAATGGTACTCGACGTTTTGGAGGGATGTTCATAATCTCAAAGAATGTCTCCACCTCATAGATCCAATCAAGAAACCCTTCAATGTTTACATATCCATTGAAAGTTGAGATTTCAGCCTTAATCTTGTACATATCTCCACCATTTGCATGACCTCTTCTTGGTTGTGCATAAAGATCATGTTCTTCCACATCATCTTCCTCTTCCACATATTGAGTTCGATGTTGTCTCCGGTTTCTGGCAACACCTCCTTGATTGTTTCTCATTAATACAACAAGTTCTTCAATCCTCCTAGTGAGTTCTTCACGAAGAGTAGCGATTTGTTGATCCAATCTTTCTTCTAGGTTATTCACCCTCGTTGTAAGATCCTCCATTGCTCTGATACCAAACTGATGTAGCACAATGTTTAGAGGAACTCTCTAATGTGCTAAATAAAGTAAACCACACAATTTGTTGAAGGAACAACTTCAACGTATTGTAAGATAACACTTTAAAGATAATCCGAATCCACGGATAACAAGAGCTTAATCCAAAGCGCTTAAAATACAAGATCTAATTCAAGTTCTTAAAAGAAAACACGAAGTTTCATTAATAGAAGAGTTGAACTAAAACTACATAGCTAGAGGTCCTTGCCTCTATTTATAGGCTTCAAAAGCCTTTGTACAACTCATTGACAACTCATACACAACTTATTGACAACTCATAGTTGACAACTCATTTTCTTAACAACTAAGTATTCTAGAATTATGTAAAAAATAAACTTGACAACTAGTAGCAAAATTCAAATTGGTTTTTTCTTTCTATAAGTAGCAAAATTGATTTTTGATTCATGAAGGTTCTGGACTAGGTTTAGAATTTCAATGTTCCTCGTCAGAAAGTGAGAGAAAGTGAGAGTCAGACAGGATGATTGATAGAACTGTGGCAACTGAATACTTTGAGTGGCTTCCCTGTAGTGGTTGGAAGGCGAAGTACTGTGAGGGCGTCACATCCGTGAACAGAATATGATAATTTTGTTTTTATAGTGCTGATTCGATATAGTTGGTAAACTTGAGACAAGTTCTAACATGGTTCCACATGGTGTCAGGGGCCTAAATATTAATCTCTAAAAATGCGTTATCATTCTGTTAGTGAGGTAGAGAATATAGAGATCTTAGCATTGGTGTTACATTGCAAGGTCAAGGCTCTTTCTACTACCTATCTTGGTTTACCACTAGGAACACCTAACAAAAATCAAGCAACTTGGAATTCGGAAATAAATAGGGTCGGAAAGAGGCTAACTGGCATCCAAGGGTGTGGCCGAGTGGTTTATTGAAGTTGGGTTGAGCACGATGAGATCTCAACTTTAATTCCCAACAAAGACAAACACTAGGTGATTTCTTTCCATCTGTTCTAGCCTTTGGTGGATAGAGTTACCTTGTACTCGTTGCTGGTGGGAGGTGACAAGTACTCCGCGAAATTAGTCAAGGTGCACGCAAAATGGCTTGGACATCATTGTTATCCCGGAAAAAAAAGAGGTTAACAGATTGACAAAGGAGATATCCGCCTGGAGGAGGAAATGAAGTTTTGAGTAAGAGTTGGTACAAAAAAAAGTAGTGTTGATTAAGAATACACTATTGAGTATCCTTCTCAAAAAAAAAAAAGAATACACGATCGGGTGATTTCACATATTTTATGTCCTTATCACACACTTCAATCAGTTTAGTGAAGTTGGAAAAACTCCAATGGATTTTCTAAGGGATTCGACAAATGAGATGAGAAAGTTTTATATGGTGAAGTGGGAGACTATTACAATAGGAGTGTTCATGGTTCCGTTTTCTATTTTTGCTTAAAAGGAAGCCAAACCAAGTCGCTTTATTAAATACTCAAACCAAACCGAACTAAACATACCTTGCATTTTATCAGTTCCCATTTCTTTTTTGATTATTTCGGTTTAGCACTTTATTTTTGGTTCATAAAAAATTTTTAGTGAAAAGACTAAATATTCATAAATATTAGTTATTTATTGTTAAAGAATTACCAATAATTAATATGATGAAGGAAACCTTATATATAATTGACTAGCTGTATTAGAAACATTAGCCTTAAATCTATACAGAAGTATACTTTTAATTACTTCAATACTTGTAGAACATGAATAACTTTCAAAAGATTGATGCTAAAAGTTTTTAGGTTTGTGAATTTCTTCATCAGTATCGGAGCAATGTGTATCATGTTTAGTGAGACCAAATCCAGAATGTTGGTGTTAAAATAATAGTACTACGTTTCTTTCTTTTGTTTTTTCAAACTCTTGACAAGTGTATATAAATTATAAAATCTACAAAACAGAAACTCAGTAACAAACTTACAATTGACCAAATCCATAAGTCCCAAAAGGGCCAAAGGCTAAAAAAGAGCAATTTGGAGCGTCAGGTGAAGGACTGTAAAGCCAAGGCCACATCAAATCAAAATCCAAAAGTATATTATGAAAGAAAAAATATATGTTATCCTTAAAATATCTTTTTCATCCTTTAAAAAGTATTTATTGATATATAAATAAATTATAAATAGGTATGTATGTTATGTCGGCTTGGTTTGGTTTTATTCATTTTTTTCCTTTGATACCAAACCAAGCTATATGCTGCCAGTTTGTTTTTAAAATTAATTCCAAACCAAACCAAGAAATACATTGGTTTATCTAGTCGGTTTGATTTGATTTGATTGTTGGTTTGGTGCATTTTTTCAGTTTCCTTTGAACACCCTTAGTTACTATACAGTAATATTGGGGCGAGCTTAATCAAAGATCTAAAGGTTTTTAACAAGGCTCTACTAGGAAAGCATGGGGATTTAGGGTAGAAGAGAATGCAGTTTGGAAAGAGGGGTATCAGAAGGGGAATGAAGGTTTAAAAATGTCACACTTTCTTATGGGTACAGTATGGAGGAATATTTTGAAGGGTTAGTAAGAGTTCAATGGTAATGTTCCATTCAGGGGTGGATGATGATATTGAGGATACCATTTCGTAACATGGACATGACTTCATGCCCAAATGAAATGCTGATCCAACCGGTATGGAGGCTACAAGGTGCAAACTTTCAAAGTTTGATTGAGTTGCTTCAAAAACAAAACACTTCAAAGGGTAAACATTATATATAAAAATCGGGGAGGGGGGAGTTGTGTGTTTTATGTTAATTTCCATTATGAGAAGCTTCTGGTAAGGGAGGAGGCAGGTTTTCCATATCTCTCGGTATGAATTCCTAGGGTAAAGATAAAGGGGGTGATCTTAATGGTTGAGAGGCAGGTTTTCCATATCTCTCGGTATGAATTCCTAGGGTAAAGATAAAGGGGGTGATCTTAATGGTTGAGAACTTGAGCAAGAGGAAGATAAATTATTTCAGTTGTGTTTTATGTGTAGAAGTTTGAGTAAGGATGTGGACATCTCCTTTCACATTTCCAGCTAGCATCTTGTGGTGGGAAATATTGACATGCTTTGGACTCCGGCGGGTGATGCTAGACACTATTAAAGAAGCGATGTTTATCTGGATCTTTAGCAGATGGAAAAGAAGAAGTGGCGTTGGGGATGGAGTGTTGCTCCATGAGCTGTCACAGAGAGAGAGAAATAGGAAAAGTTTTGGAGTAGAAAATTATTTGTACACTTGAGGAATATTTTCTTATCCCTTAATTTCTTTTTGGTGAACAAGCGTTATTCCTATCTATATTTTGATTGGGTGCCACTTGTAGAAAACCTTATCTTTGAGGAGGTTTTCTACTTTCAGGTATCCTATTTATATACAAGGGGTTTTTCCCATCATTAATGAACTTCATTTACTGTGTTAGAAAGAACGTGTTCATTTATTTTTGGTCAAAAGTCACTTATGACTCTACATCTGAAGGAAATAGTATAACTAGTCTGCCTAAAATCGTATAAATTCTTAATCTACCAATCAAAGCAGTAAAGCACAATATTTTTCTAAAAGAACTCAGAATAAAGCTGTATGGTTGCAAGCTGAGCTGCAAATTGTAACCTTGTTGGTTCGGTAACAACTATTCTCTTACTCTTTTCTCTTCCACCTGGCTTGGTTAACCATAGGAAGCATTTGAGCATTTGTTCTACGTGTTTGACTGAAGCAAACTACTCTACTCATCACTTTTCTCCAAGATCCTCCTGGCGTCTGGTATTCTCTTTGATGTTGTGAATCCTCCAAGTAAAAATGACTTCCTTTTTTTTTATAATTAAAAAGGAATTTATACATAGAAAACATGCAATAAGCCAGGTCATCAAGGCGTAAGTCGACATTTGTGCAAGTCTAGCATTACATCTACACCATGTACAAAAACCATATTGCACCAAAAAGATGGCAACTAGAAGTATGTATATTTAGACTATGCATATTTCTTTCTCTTTTGGTTATCAAAAGAAAATGGCTGTGTGTATTTCTCCTATTGCCTTCAAATATTTTGCTATTCCTTTCAAGCTAAACGACCCACTAAATGATATGATGTGTAGTACTGCATTGTTTGAGATCTCTTGCTTAACCCTTCTTTTTATTGCAACAACTCTTAAGGGGGTGTTTGGATTGGCTTTTAATAAGTAACTTATAAGCCAAAAGCCAAAAGCCATAAGTTGGTAGTACCTTACTTTGGCTTTTGGCTTATTTTGAGACTTTTTAACTTAAAAAAAAGGCTTAAAAGCACTTTTTAACTTTTCCAAATACCACCAAAACTAAAAAAGTGCTTAAAAGTCAAAAACACCTAAAAATAAGTCAATCCAAACACCCACTAAAATGGACATGACATGGTTTGATTCATGCCAAGAATTGCCATAAACTTGATCCATAGCTCATTTGTGACCTTGCAATGATAAAGGATGATAAAGGAGGTGACATTCGAATGTATATCTTTTCCTTTCATTCAAAAAAGAGGTGGTGGAAAGGAATGTACAATACAGAACACTAGGTGGAAACTGGAAAGCTATCACTACTTTAAGAAGGTACTGTACAGAAAATTAAGTGGAAAGCTATCACTACTTTAGGTTTCTGATGTAAAGAACAGGATATAGAAAAGGAGATCCAATTAGTGGGTGGTAGAAAGGAATGTACAATAAGAACACTAGGTGGAAACTTGAAAGCTATCACTACTTTAAGAAGGTACTGTACAGAAAATTAAGTGGAAAGCTATCACTACTTTAGGTTTCTGGTGTAAAGAACAGGATATAGATGAGGAGATCCAATTAGTGGATTTCATAGGAACTTTGCAAGTATTTTTTCAGTCTTTCTCTTCTCTCTTTTGTAACACTTTTTTGGGAGTAGCCAGCATAGCCTTAATGCTGTGGAATACAATATGTTGCCCGTTCTCCAAAGAAAAAAAAAAAGAAACGGAAGAGGTGGCACACTTCTTCAGAGTGAAGTTCACGAAAAGGGCATCTGCGCAAAGGTGAAATAACTTCTTTTAGAGCCACAATCCATGAGAAGCAAGAGACCTTCTGAGGTGCATCTTCCAAGGCCAAAATCATGTTGTTTTTGGTCCAAAGTTATTTTGCTTAACTGTTGAAGCAAAAAGCATAACATTTGCACTTCTCAGTCATTAATATTCCTTCTAAGAAAGAGATTCCAGCCTTATGTTGAGCAAAACTTTGTGATTACGATATTGTGGTGAGAAGATAAGTTTCAAATTTGCATGAATCGATCTTTTAGAGTGTGTGTTCCAACCATGCATTTTCTCAAAGTATGATTTTACTTCTATTTCCAAGCAAAAACCCATAATTCGACTCAAATTTGTTCGCGTACGCTCAGAATATGTTTCCATACTCTAGAGCCACGAGGTGCTGTATAGACTTTGGTGCATCATGAACTCCTGTATGATTTTTTACCACCCGTGTTCTCCAGATTGAATTTTCCGTGTTGAATCTCCAACACAATTTCATCAAAAGACTTGCATCAGAAAAAGTCTTAGCGCAGTTTATCAATCATTTTACACTAGGGGAAGGTGTTGGGAAGAGGAACACGGTAGTGATCCGACAACTAAATAATGATAGTGTCACTGATGCTATGTTTATCCTCCAAAGGTAAACGTTGGTACTTTGCTGGAAAATATTTGATTTGCTATGCCAAATGTTGTCAAGTTTGCTAATATGGTGCAATGTCCCCTCTTTTCTTGTTGGACTGAGCTTATCACCTATCATGGTCCCGAGGATGTTATGTTTGAAAAGCACAATGACACCATCATTGGGTGTCATAAGAGTACCGATTATACATTGATGGTGATAAGAATGGTACAACTTTATGGCGTATGAGGGGACATTTGGAAAATTGGAAGGGGGCCTGGTGTGCATGGGACAGGTTGTTGGTAAAATTCTTGTTTAATCTGCATTTGAAGAGGAAGGGGTGGACTTCCTCGTAGAGTTTGTCTGGTTACTTTATGTTATTAACTTGGCATTTTTTCTCATAGATTGTTGCTTGTTTCCCAACTTAAACTGTAGAGAAATTTTAGAAAGAGGAAGACCTTCATAAAGTGGTGCTCTTGTGCTGAAATACTGGATCTTTCTGGTACATCGCAATGTGTCATCAGTATTGTAGAATAAGTTAGCTTGGTTATTCCTGGATGAGCCAAGGAGCTTACAACCAGTTGGAGTGGTGGAATAGAGGAGATGGGCATAGTGTCAGATGATCTATCCCGCACGTGGAAAGATTTGAATAGGAAGGTATTCAAAGAAGTCAAGGATGCCACTTATCTGATGGAAAATATGCAAGCATCTTTTGTTCATCTCGGAGTCCATAGGACATCCAATATTCCAATTTGTATGCACAGATTAGATGACAGTCGCAGAGAGCTCTGCTTTTTATTCTTCTTTCCTTGATAGCATTACTCTCTTACTCTTGTACATGCACTCTCTGATTTTCTCCGTTAGAAAATTGTCAGTTGTCAAAGATAAGTAAGTATTGTTTTGCTGTTTTGTCCTGTATTATTATTCAATCGTTTTCCTTGTTTATAAAAATTCAAAATTAGCAAAAACAACCGCCGTATACATGTATCCCATCGAAATGTTAAATATTTTTCTGTTCATAATCATTTGACATTTGATTGTTTCTTAATGGTGATGTAAATGATGTATTGGTATTATTTTGTTCAGGAAACTTTGATGGAATTTCGTGCCGGTAAAATGCACATGGAGGGAAAAAAGGTTAACCCTGATTATCGGAAAGGACTTGTTCGTATAGGCAGGGTATGAGAAAAGAAATCATATTTGATTTCGTTTATCATTTTTTGTGGTCACCTAATTTCATTTGGTTTACATGGTTTTGATCTACAAAACTGTTGCTTGACAATTGTCTAAATATCTATTGTGAAATTAAGATGATACTTTGATATCTTAGGGTGAAGAGGGACTACTCCATTTTCAGTGGCTTGACCGTAATCTCAACATTGTTGAAGATGTATCCTTGTTCCAGCCAAATATTAGTGAAGTTTTGTCTTTGATATTGCTTCACTTTTTTTTAATTGATCATTGCTCTTATTCTGGATATGCTACCATCCACCGTTATTAAACTGAAAATCTGAAAGTTGTTCTTGACAAAAGTTGATCATAGGATCAGATTGTTTTCCCAGAGGAGGCAGTTTTTGAGAAGGTATTTCTATTCCCCGTTGCTTGATTACTTAGATCGCCAAAAAATTATTCAATTGCAACAGAAAAAAATTCTGTGATGATTAAGATGAAGTGACATACAGAATCAATAGTGTAACGACTGTCTCTAAACATGATTGCCAATCTAAATATTCATTATTCACTTGCAAGAGGTTTAAGACTTCCTCACATTTAAATTTTTTTTCTTAAATTGTCATTTAGAGGTTCTCACTTCAATTAATATCTGATTCTAATTCATTGTTTTTTTTTTAATACTCTTCAGGTCACTCAATCATCTGGAAGGGTTTATATTTTGAAGTTCTCTACTGATAATAGAAGGCTTTTCTTTTGGATGCAGGTCATATCTGTTGCCATAGAAATTACTTTATGCTTTTGAGTTACATGCTTTGAGGTTCTAATAATTTTTTCCTTTCTTTTTTTTGCCAGGAGCCAGCATCAGACAATGATGCACAGATATGTAGCTCAGTCAACCTCTACTTGAATCAACCACTGGGTAATCAAGATTTATTCGGTGCTTCTCTTTGTGGGTTTTAATTCTTACTATTTTGTTTTCGTTTGTCTTCACTTTTAACTTGCTTTATTTCCTTTCTGAAACTTGATAACCTGAAAGTTGATTGTTAAAAGAACAATAACTTCTCTTACCAACCTAGTTTAGGATTACTGTCACACCCCAACCTCGGGAGGCGCAACTGGCCGACCCTGCTATCTCTTGTCTGTCGAGACCTGCATACATGAGCGCAGTGTCCCAGGCTTAGGGCGGCGGTACGAAATAATGTTCTGAGTATGTAAGGCAACTGAAAGTTGAAATTGAAGCTGCCATCATATGTACGGTAAGTAATCAGATAGGAGATTCAATAGAAAATCTAAGCACCTGCTACATGCTATGCAATTAATAAATAAACAAGAACCTAACTCGACCCCAATAAGCTTGACAAGTATAAACAACTGTCAAACAACCTACTCGAGCCTCCATAAGCCCAACAGGTACATGTCAATCTAACTACCTCTATTAGCCACCACCAGGGCTATGGGTCATCATTACCGTCTAGTTTGGAGACTATCGGCATCACTGGCTAGTTCGTAGACTCTATATATCTGTCTAGCTCGGAGGCCTTGTGTGTATCTAGCCTGAGGAGCTTTGTATCTGTTGGCCCGTAGGATTTGTATCTCGCTTTCTGGGCGATTTGGATAGCCCGTGAATGAACATGCTAAAAATTGGCAGTATGGCTATTAGAAGAACCTGCCAGTTCTATATAACTGGACAGTGCAGAGGCTCTGAGTAATTGAACACAGAAGGCTCGCTTTATCTATATTTGAGCACAGAAGGCTCATGTATCTGTATCTGAGCACAAGGCTCCTTAATAATATCAGAACATACAAGACTCTTCTATATGTATCTGAGCACACAAGGCTCCTTATATGTATCAGCGCACACAACTCTTGTATCTGTATCTAAGTGCACAAAGCTCCGGTACCTTGTATGTGTGTAGGCGCAAAGTGTCAGAAGTAACCACCGCAATCTTAAAAGCAACAACAATCAAACAAGTAGCCCAAAAGTAAGTGGGCAAGTTATAAGCGGCCTATACGGGTAATTCTTGGTGTCACTATCTATAGAATAAGAGTCGCGACAAAGGATAGATATACCTACTCAATCAACCAACACTACTCCATCTACGAGTAGCTCCACGATAACATACTAACCTTATCGCACTTGGTTTGGTGGACACTCAATCAACAAAGAAGGACAAAAAGTGCTGCGATGATCTGACAAAAGATATGGATTTTTGTTGTAAAATACTATTTAGGGTCTAAGATAGCTATAAGCCGGTAAAAGAAGGTTCTTACCCCTCTTTACAAACACTCAGAATGTTGTCCCAAACTCACTATGTGTCTAAGACTCATCTACCACAACACAATAGATCGACGAGGCAAACTATAAGAAAATGACGGGCTTAATGCGTAGAAAAACTTCCGTCAAGGACCCAAGCTAAGATAATCAATATCTATTAAGGATTTTTGGTCGTAAGCTCGTTTTATTGGGTTTTAGGATGAAAAAATGAGATCAAAATGAAGACTATGAGATTTTTAAGTCTCCACCGACCTAGGGGCCCACCTCACCTGTTTGTTTGTGCAGTCTCGCAAAACCGCGAATATCTCTCTATTATGAAGTCGTATTGGCGAACGGTTTAATGCGTTGGAAATCAAACTCATGGACCTTCAATTTGATAGGTAGTAGGCCCTCTTAACACTTCATAGATTGGGAGATATGCTTGTTCCAAGTCAGATCATATACGAGATTATTTCAAATACTTCCCCGTAATAAAACCTTCAACTAGAATTTTTGCTTCAAGGCTCCTTTTGACCTCCAACTTATGCTAGGTTTGACCATAAATTTTGGTGAAATTTAGATTGAAGTTTCAACATGTGTTTGGTCATAATTTTTGGAAAACATGTTTCACTCTTTCTTTTAAAAAAACATGAAATATGATTTATACCCACAAGCTCAAAGCTATTAAAAATACCCTTAAGTTTGACACAAAATTATCATTTTACAGCGAGCTAGATAATACATTATCCAAAAATCATAACGACATTTAATAGAAATAATAATACAATTACCAACTATGACAATTTGTCGAATTAGACTTAGTTATGAAGATTTATCATGCAAAAAGATAAAATAGTAACAATGGTAATAACTAGTTATTCTTTAATATATATAATTTTCTCATATTCTACTAACAAGGGGTTGGTAGATAGAATTATAGTCGGAGACATAATTGAAGTTTTTTTTTTAAATAAAATATAAAGTTTGGGGTAAGTTCTAAAATTTCAAATGAACCCCAAAACTAGAATTTGGCCTCAAAAACCACTTTTTCCTAGATTTTGGGATCTTGAGATTTTTGCCAAAACGACAAATTTTATGGCCAAAACAAATCTTGCCAAAATTTTTCCTAGAAACTACTTGCAATATCTAGATGGCCAAACAAGTCTTTGGTCTAACACTTCAAGTGACTTAATATAAATGTTCCTTGGTATAATCACCTATTTACAACCACTTTCCCAACATCCTATCTACGGGTGACGTAAAGCTATTAGACTCGTAAGTCTTTGGCGGCCTAAGCTAATTACTCCAAACGTGCAGGGTGTTACAACTACATGAAAGCTCAACACATATTAAGAGTTTTCAAGTTCTCAAGGCCAATATATTGCTTTACTCTCTTTGTTTAAGTTCATTTCTTTCCTCTGCCTATTGTCGATCCTGCATACCTGAATGTATTATCTGTCGACTAGCCATCCCTTGTTTGTTTCTTTGCGTCACAGACCTGCAATGTAACAAGCTCCTCTTCACCCTTGTTTATGTTTCATGGTGTTTTTTAAATTGTTAGATTGATTTCAATTCATAAAATTATTCGTCATGTGTCATGTTTGGTTCTTGACATTTTCGATTTATTGATTATATGCAATTCTGTGTGAAGCGTGAAGTTTGTTACCTTTAAGAACTTTAAGGGGCTAGTTTGGTTGTAGTTGACTAGTTGTTGTAACAACATAAAGGAGCTGAAAATGGAATTCTAATTTTGGGAATGCACTCCAATATGTTGTTCTAGTAACTACATTTAGATGATGTTAATGGGCGTTTCATCTATATAACTTCTATTATTCCCCTGAGTGGAAGTTTATTTAAGATTCCTGTTTTAACTTTGGTAAATTTGTACTTGTTCGAGTAGAATTTCCTGGTGAAGATGAGCCTGAAGCTTTAGCTCCGTTACCAACTTCTGAAGATATGGTAGAAGAGGATCTTTCATCAAGGTACTAATATCATTGAGAAGTATAAGATCTGTTTTTGACGTTGCATCTTGTTACAAAAATGGGGAAGATTTACATGCTAACAATGATTTTTAAGAACTCGTGCAAGAGCACGAGCAACTTAGTTCGAGTTTGAGTCATAGTTGATTACACCAACTACTACTGAGCCTCAGTCAGAATCAAGCCAGGTCGGCTATATAATTCCTCACTAATCATGCTGCTACAGTAATGAATTCCTGTGACATAGTTGATTAATTTCTTTTCTTTTCTTTTTGTGCTTTCTTTTTTAGTACACAGCCATCTTCATTTATATGTATTGCTAGAGGATGGATAATCATTTAAATGTCTGGCTGAACTCTTTCAGGGCGGGAAATTTGGTTAGTGCAAGCATGAATACTGAAGCAAGCAGCGATGTAACATCTTCAGGCCCAGTAAAGTTGTCTGATCTTCAAAGAATATTGAGTAACATAGGGTCCACAGGTTCTGTTGACTACTTCCCTTCAAATTTGCTAAGTGTAATATCTAACATTTAATCTTTATGTGGACATAATGTTATTTCTTGTGGTTGATGCAGATGAAGTTGTAGATCCTGATGCAGGTAGGCATTTGATTGACTCATACTATTTTGTTGGTAGCTTTTTATGCTTGGCCAGCATAGCATAGTTCACTAGTTGTAGTTAAAAGGATTTTGATGAGGTTAAACTGATGGTGAGATGATTAAAATAAGAGTAAATAATATTTAGCAATTTTTTTGGTACGGAGGGTCTAAAGGCTTGATGTCTAATCTGCTTCCTTTTTTATTTCTCCGAGGACATGACCCTCTAGATAGGAAGTTGTGGAGGAGGCGGATTAGAGTAGAAGGTTAGGATGAGTTTAGGATGTTGTATCATTTGTTGTATTACTTGGTGTATCTTGTATATGGTATTATTGGATGTGTTGATTTCTATTGTATCTTGTCCTTGTACTATTCCTTGTCTAGAGTGTTTTATTTTGAGCCGGGACAAGTTGGGTCTGTGGAGGAGGCAGATTAGGGTAGAAGGTTAGAGAGGTTGTTTCTGGTAGATCCTTGGCTCAAGTAATACATCAACAAATAATATGATAACTGATGACAAGGAGAAAACATGTAACGCTAAAATCGAAGAATAAAATTGTAGGGGAGTAATAATAACTATCCTGACACGGAATCTAGACAAACGCTTGACTACCTACTGACTTTCTATCCCAATCCTCAACCACTATATGTTCCTACTAGGGTTATATCCTCGGTACAGTGCAGGTATTCCATCTCCTATCTAATCATCTCTTCCTACTACTTTTTCGGCTTTTCTCTACCTCTCCTTGTACCCACCATTGTCAACCTCTCACATCTCACTGGGTCATCTATGCATCTCCTCTTCGGTCGGTCTTCACATGCCTGAACCATCGTAGCCTCACTTTTCTCACCTTGTCTGCCACGGTGACCACTCCCTCCTTGTCTCGGATATCATCATTTCTAATTGTCTCTCCTATTATGCCCATCCATCCATCTCATCCTCCTCATTTCCTCTCGTCATCTTCAGGACGTGCGCCTTCTTGACCGGCCAACATTTCGCCTCATACCACATAGATGGCCGGACCACCACTTTATAAAAAGTACCTTTAAGACTTGGTGTCACATTCTTATCACACAAGACACTGTGTGCGAGCCTTAATTTCATCCACCCCGCTTCAATATGATGTGTAACATACTCGTCAATCTTTCCATTTCCTTAAATGACCCCAGTTACTTGAAACTACATTTCTTGGAGATCACGTGTGTTAATCCTCACTTTCACATCCACTTGAGTTATATCACATAAATTGCACTCCAAATATTCCGCCTTTGTCTTGCTCAACGTGAACAGTTTGGCTTCTAGGGTCGCCAAACCTCCAGCCTATCAAAGGCTCTGTTGCATGTCTCGTCGACCAAAACTGTCATGCAAATAGCTTACACCGTGGCACTTCTCCTTGGAAATGCCCTAACCCCATAACAACAAGGGAAGTGCTCCGAGTCTCTTCCCATTGTCCTCACCGGGTCCCATCATATAGGGCTGGGCATAAGTACTGAAAACATAAAAAAAAAAACGACCAAACTAATTTGTTTTTTCAATTCGGGTATTGTTTTATTTTTTCCAGAAGTTTGGTGTTAGGTTTAAGAATCCCGGTTCTTCGTTCTTCGAACTTGTTTTACATGTGTTTAAAAGAATATACTACTACTCGGGACTTGGGCCCAAAGATTAGTGATCCAACCCAACTGCCCAAATCTATCCCTAATTTATTTCCTATTTTTATTTTCAGTTCAAATATGCCCTAATTTTTGTCCATTGTCCAAAGCAGCAGCCAACTCCCTATTTTTTTTTATAATGTTAGCATAAATGAAATTCCTACACTTAAATATACTCACGAAAGAGGACTTTATTGAAATGTTGAGAAATTGTCTTGGTTTCTCCAAATCTAAACAATTTCACCATTAGCAAGAACTTCTGTGATCCAGCATTAACTATTAAGTATAAATCTGTATATCCATGCATGCTTCCGAAATGCGATTAATCGACTCTAGATCTGCTAGTGCTAGTTTGGAAATGTCCCTGCATATAAGTCTTTCTAAAGTACTGCTAATGCAGGCACTAGCTGTACATTGTGAGTTTGTGACCATCGGAGTTGAGTAATTCTTCTTATTTGGGCTTTAGGGGCGTCACCCGTGGAGATTGGAGAGTCGAGTGTTTTCTATTTGATTTGGGGTTCATTTTATTCCCACACATTTGCACTGGGAAAAACCGTTATAGATATACCGAATTGAATCAAAATGAATTTGAAAAAAATCGAATTGAACCAAACTAATTTGATTCGGTATTTGGTGCACACTTTTTCATGACTGAAAATCGAAGAACCGAAGCGAATGCCAACCTTACCATCGTAAATGTCATGAGTGGACCTAATGTAAGCTGCATGTACACTCTAGTCTTCAAGCTTCTCCATAGAACCTCCATAGGGACTTTGTCTATGTAAGTCCCGCTTCCTCTCTCTATACTACTGCATCAATCTCCTCACAAGATGTATGACTTTACGAGATGTATGACTTGTAGTCGAGCGCCCTGGCATGAATCCAAATTTGTTCTCGGTAATAGACGCCCCCCTCCTCATCTTCATCCTCATCTCCACCACACTCTCTTGAATTTTCATAGTGTGGATTCGCATCTTGATACCCCCATTTTCATTGCAATTCTGATTATCATGCTTGTTCTTGTTCAACGGGATTATTGCACTACATTCTTCATGCATTTTAGACGTCCTAAAAGTTAAATTAAACAACCAGTTAGCCACTCAATACCCACTCGATACCTGCTCTATTTGCGTTCTTCCAAAATTCCACCTGGGTCTCATCTGTCCCAGTTTCCCTTCCCCTTTCATCTTACGAGTAACCTCCGTAACCGCCTCAACCATTACATCCCTACGAAACCAATCTAGCTATTGGAGAACATCATCTACAATTTTTAAAGCCAAACACGTATGAGCACAGCAATACTCTCACTTGAATGAATCCCAGATCTGGCCATTCATGTAATACCAAAAATATAGCACATACAACGTTTACTTTTAACTTCTGATCTTGCTGATGTATCAGGATTGGGATTGGGAGATATTTTGAGGCCTGAGCTCATATTACCACTGATTGAGGAAATACCATTGGAAGGGCAACTAGCTTCACACTTGCCTGAGGTAAAAAGTTGGCTCCTATTAGCGGAACTATAAGGATTACAGTACTGATGTTATCTTTAAAATTCTCATGTTTACAGGGCCATTGGACACCATATGAATTAATGGAGTTGCTGCAGAGTCCTCCATTCCGCCAGCAACTAGACTCATTTACTTATGTGAGTCATCAAAATCTCATTCTCCCATTTTGGTTTTTAGGTATGCTTGCAGATCATGTCTGTAAATTTGACTCATTTCTCTTTGCAGGTTCTTCGAACTGGACAAATTGATCTGACTCAGTTTGGAATTGATCCAAGTCAATGTAAGCAAGGATTGTGTGATAATTCATCTCAGTAGCTGAAAGAAATGAAACACACTAATTTTCAATGGTTACTTAATTTATATGCTCGATATTTTGTCTACTCTCTTTTATCTGTTTTAAAACTTAATCAAGTTTGCTTGTGAGATGATGCTTATAATCACTGGCCCGAAGTACATCACTTGATTCCTTTCTTTGGGTCTGCAAAAGATATTGATCTTTTCTTTCATGGAAAATTCTTCTCCCTGCAACAATTTTAAGTAATAATCTTTGATGATCCAAATATAATGTGATATCATCCAAATATTTCTATATTGTAAATTTTAAACCACTCTTTAACTACTGCTGGACTATATTTTGTAATCCTGCTATAATTGATTTCAGTATGAAACCTTCCCCTTTTGGCAGCTGGAGCTCCTGCTCATGTGAAGTGTACTCTAGTTCAGCTCTATTAATTTTTTTTTTTTTTTTTTTTTTAAATCTAGTTCAGCTGGTTATACCTCTATTAAGCATGAAAAAGGTCCCTGCTAATGTAGTGAATTTTCTATTTCATTTCTGATGCACTCTATCATGCTGGGATAACTTAATTATCGGTGTTGTTTTAATTTTAAAATTAGTTAATTTTCATATATCGTTGCTGGCAGATAAGTTGACAGTTCCGTCTTTTCTTGAGGCCCTGGAAGATTCTGTTTCTCGAGCATCAGGATTCAATGAATCAAGGCAGGATGATAAGGATTTAAGATCTCAAACGTGTAACAGAAGTGATCCCATGGATGAAGGCCATTAAGCTAAACAGTGCAAATCAGTACAAGATGCTGTTGTGAAGTGGTAACTATGTTGATTCCCCTTGTTTATTTTTAGATTTAAAAAACTATTTCCAGATGATGTGAACATGTTACAAACACTGTAAAGAAGTATCTATTGGGTGTGCCATTTCCTTTGATTCTTATCTTAGTTTCAAGTAAACAAAAGTTGTGTACTGTTGAGTTGATGAGACATTCAAGTCATTCAATTATGAGTCCATGTATGTTTCAGCACCAAGATTGAGGTTCCATTACCTTATTCATGGAATCTCGAAATCGTCTTTCTCCACTACTATTTTTGGAGAACATATTTATAGCATGTTTGGCCAAGCATCTCGATACCTAAAAAAGTATGTATGTGCGCGTGTATGTATGTGTGCGTGTGTATGTATATATATTAGTTGAGTTGAGGTCCTTGGTCTAAACTTTTAGGAAAAAGCTAGTGTAATGCTCTGCTCGGTTGCTAACAAAAAATATAATTGTTCAATAAGATCATTACGGGTCATCAATTTGAATAAGAAGGAAACTAAAAAAAGAGTAAAAGCAGTAATGTTAAAATCTCTGACTAAAGCTTTTCTTTTTGTTTTTCTTTAAAGTTCCATGCAATGCAACCTTAATTTGGCAGAGCTTTCTAAAAGCTGATCAAACAAGATAATATTTGTAATGGGTACTGATAAATCTAAAGAAAAATTATCTAAGAATAAGTTCTTACTTCTCATGTACTGATTTTAATGACACAGCACTCCATGATTTTGAAAAAGAAATAAGATATATGGAAATAGCTTCTGCAAGCTATGTGCTCCAAATCCAGTTTCGATGAAATGACAAAGTAAAAAAACATTCAAAACACACCATGACAAGAAAATACATCTCAATAAAAATCATCTTTGACACTCCTCTTTTTGCGTGTATATTATTTTAATTTTAGAATCCATACCATGATGGAGGAGAAATAATACTAGGTATCATTTAGTAGGAGTTTAGACATGAAAATAAAAAATATGTTCATTTTACTTGAAGTTTTTGAAGTTGAAAATAGAGTTGGAGTTGTGTTTGATCATAGTAATTTGAAGTTCATATTTAGAATTTTAATATATTTTTAAAAAAAAATATAAAAAGTGAAAATAAATTTAAAAAGTTTTAGAATTTTATGAAAATGGGGTTATTTTATAAAAATAAAATTATTTTTTAAAAATTAAAAAAATGAAAAAGTGAAACTCAAGCAAGGATATTAGTGATATGAAACCTCACCATTCACTCAAATTATTAGAGTACATGATTCTAAATTAGTGAATGTTAGCAGTTAATGGTCCCCTCGGGTACATTGGATAAAACAGGTTAGCAGAGTTACTAGGATGATAATCTTGAATTGAAAGCTAGATTGTTAATTTGTAGTTGACAAAATTTGTACTTAAAATATGTTTTTTTTTAAAGCATATTTTGGTATTTTATTAAGTAAATTTTACATATATACCGACATGTTTATCATTAATTACTAAAAATTTTAACATCTTTCAAAATTTTCTAAAATCCCAACATTTAACTTCTGATGATACAAGTTAATTACATTAGATACATACTGCTGATATATGTATCTAATGTGATTAACTTGTATTACAGTAGATACATACATTAGTTACATATATAGTTAACTTGTATCTCAGAAATAGTAAAAAATATGAAATATTGGGATTTAAGTAATTTTTAAGAAGTGAAGGGATTTTTAGAAGTTTAGATAGTTATGTTGTGGTTTTAGTTAATTTTTCCTTTTATTAATTCAATCCAAATAAAATTACAAAATTGGCCAAATGGTCCAAATAAAACTAAATTAAAACCTAAGCTATAGGCTGACCAGTACTAACTGGTGGCCCAAAACCAAAAAACACAAAAAATAGCCCAAATCGATGTAACACGATGGACCAACTAACCTATTACATATACCCTTTGTTTTAGGGCTTTCTAATCCAATCTTCATTTCCCCTAAACACCTAAGCTCTGAAGATGCCACCTCACTTCAACAGTGACTTTCTGCTGCTCCTTCTATGAGTGACTTTCTGCTCCTCCTTCTATGGGTTGTTAATGGATTTGCTTTGATGTTGCAGCTCATTTCTCATCAGCTTTCAAGAGTAAGTTGTTGTCTTCATCTTCCACTTGCTTATTTACTTCGATTTTCTGACCATTGAGTTGTTACCAGCTGTGTTCTCCGTTGGGTGGTATGCTTCATCTTTTTGCTAGAGGTTCCATCATGGATGAAAATTGGTCTATTGGGAAGTTTGGTTAACTCAGCTTCTTTTATTCCACTTTACCTGCTTACAACAAAACTGAATCTTTCTAGGTGGATCTGCGATTGAGTGCATGGGAAGCTTAATACTACCACCCCATAGTAAACTTCTTATCTTCCAGGTTTCAATTTTCAATTCGATCCTGAATCTTCCCATTTTACGGAGTCCTCTTTTGAAGGATGTAATAGATAGGCTAGCATTTCACTTTATGTAATGTAAATATTAGTCAAGTGAAAACTATATGCTGTAGCCTAGCCTTATGCCCTTTATCCCCTTCTAGTTGATACTCTCAAGTATGGACACTTTAATTTGTCACTTCGAATAATGCTTTTCCCTCTTGTTTCCATGCTGTTAATGTGAATATAAATGCATTCTCCTGTTTCTATAGCCATATTAGCTATATAATCTGCTAGTTTATCACCTTCTCTCAATAGGTGCTGGAACTCTACCTGTTTTCCTCAAAGATTGCTTTTGATGTCTGCTATGATGTTTGTGATGCTCCAAGGACATGACCATTCTTTATGTAGAACTCTTTTTAGTAGCATTGAATATGTTTGAATGATGACTTTACTGTATTGTGAGGCTTTACAATGCTTATTAGCTTCTAGGATGACTGTTGCTTCTGCTACTGAATTAGTAGTATCCTCTATTTTCTTTCCTTTTGCATATACCAAATCACCTTTTTCATTTCTAAGACAGAAAACATAGGAACTCACCCCTGGGTTTCCTCTTGAATCACTATCGGTATTATATTTGACCCATCCCTTAGGTGGTAACTCCCAACTGACTCTGATGACTTTGACTTGTGGTGTAAAGTCTTCTAACTTTTCCAATATTCCTGACCAAGTACCTGGAAATTCCATTGTAGGTCTTCTAACTCTGAGCAGCATATGTAGATTCTCACCACATTGTAGATAAGTCTTTACACATTTATCCCTTTTTCCTCATGCTTGCTAAGGTTCCTGAACTTCCATAATTCCCATACTATAATGCTAGGAATAGCCTTATAGTATGGTTTTATGTGCTGCTTAAATCTAGTTCCCTACCATAGCATGATTACTTCCCTTAAAGAAAGCCCTTGACATTGTAAACCTGCAAAAGAGCAAAAATAGGACCAAGTCTTCTTAGCAATGTTGGATCTTAAAAACACATGAGATTGTGTTTCTTGATCCGGGTTTGTGCAACACCAACATCTAGAAGGACCTTCCATACCCCATCTTCTAATCCTATCATCCACCGGAACTTTAAATTTTTTACATTCTCCACATAAAAAAAACAATTTTAAATGACACTCCTTTGATTTATATTCATTTATAAATCTTGTTAGGACTTTCTTTGTACCTTATTACTGCCAAGCTGTTTTAATTGTGAAGTGTCCATCAGTACTCAGCATCCAATAAGGTTTATCATCTTCGGCCAATGCATCTGGAGGTTTCACATTGTTTACAATATGTGTTACTATCTCTTGACTGAATATTTATTCCAGAATTTGCATATTCCATTCTCCATTTCTCTGCAAGTCCTTTGTAGTATCATAAGCAGCATCCCATTCTCATCCTCCCCCGTGAATGTATATAAATCCCCCAAACCTGTCTAGTTATCATGCCATACTTTAGAATTTCCTTTTTTGGTATTCCACCAAATTTGGTGCTCTACCAGATCTCTAGCTTGCAATATCTTTTTCCAGGCCTGAGAACCTCCTCCTCCTTTTTCCATATGACTAGATTACAATGTTCCTTTCTGCAATATTTATTCTGAATGTAATCCCTCCAAATTGAATTTTTTATTATAAAGTTCCACCATAATTTACAAAATAGAGCCATAGATACATCTTGCAAAAGTCTAAAACCCAAACCTCCTTCTTCTTCTGGTAAGCATAGATTTCTCCACTTTGCCCTGCCTTTTCCTCCAATGCAACTACTACAAAAAAGCTGTGCCATCATTTGATGTATATGATTTAATACATTCTGAGGAGGGTTCATGACTGATAAGCAATGAACTGGAATGCTTTGAAGCACATGCTTTATCAATACAGTTGTTCCTCCATAAGACAAAAACTTACCTTTCCATGCTTGTAACGTTGAGCAAATCCTATGAATCATCTGACTATAGAATCCATTTTGCTTTCTCTTGTAAGAAATGAGACAACCTACATACATGAAAGGGAATTCCTTCCTCAATATTCCAATAGCCACTTCTGCCAATATTACATCACATCCGGATGGACTATGATGCATATAGATGACACTTTTTTCTTTATTAATTTTCTTCCCAGATATTACTTCATACTTCTCTAAAGTGTCAGCTACCATTCTCATAGTTCCATGTTCAGCTTTACAAAGAATGATCATATCATCAGCAAAAGCTAAATGATTAATTGCTGGACTTCCCCTAGGCATTCCAAACTTCTTAAAATCCTTTCTTTGAAGTAATGAATTAAGTGTTCTAGATAACACTTCAGAAGCTATAATAAAAAGAGTTGGAGATAAGGGATCCTTCTTCTTCAAACCTCTAGATGAACTGAAAAAACCTTTTAGCTATCCTACTTAACTGCCTAAAGATCACGTCAATAATTCTTTCTCCAAAATCGAATTCTCTCAATACCTGCATAAGGAAAGACCATTCTACTCTATCGTAAGTCTTCATCATAACAAGTTTAATCACCAGATTAGGGGGTTTACCCCTTTTTCTAATTTCAGCAATAATTTCGTGAACCAATAGAATATTTTCTACAATATTGCCTCTTTTCACAAATCCTGCTTGCTTCTTTGATATAATCTTTGGCAAAACTTCTTTGATTTTTTCATGTAATATCTTGGAGAAAATTTTATTGATAAAATTACTCAAAGATATAGGTATCAGATCAGAGAAATTTTGCGCCATTACTTTCTTTGGTAGCAATACTAAATTTGTATAGGTTACAAATTTAGGCAATTCAACTCCACCAAAGAAATACAGAATCATCTTATAAATGTCATCCCCCACTATTTCCCAAGCATCTTGATAAAAGGCCCCTGTCATCTCATCTGGCCCACAAACACTATTTCTATTCAAGCCCATTACTGCTGAATACACTTCCTCTTTGCTTGGAACTCTCTACATAATTTCATTATCTTCTTCAGTTATGACTTTAGGTAAGTCTTTCAATATACCAAAGTTAGTTTGAGCAGGTTGTTTATGAAATTGGCTTTTATAAAAAGCTACTGCTGCATCTGCAATTTCATCCTGCTGTTCTAGCCAATCCCCATCCTGATTTTGAAATCTTGAGTCTCTTCCTCCTCCTATTTACCATCATATGAAATTTTTTTATATTTCTCTCCCCATCCTTGAACCATTCCATACCTGCTTTTTTGCTTCCAGAATTCCTCTTTCTTATGTAAAAATCTGTTTAATTTAGCCTGAACTTCATACACTTTCTGTCTATTTTCAGCTGAAAGGTCAATTTCAAATTATACTTCCTGCACTTTAATAACCTCCCCCAAAGTCACAACCTCTTTAAATATGTCACCAAAAGTAGATCTACTCCATTGTGAAATAACTTTCTTTATTCTTTTTAACTTAGCCTGATAAATCATGAATGGATTACCTTCAAAGTCTGCTTGATAACATCCATAAAAGAATCCACTATTAGCCAAAAATTTAAAAATCTAAAGCTCTTAATAACTACTTTATATTATTTACTAAAAGTAATTAATAAGGGTGCATGATCAAATCTGTTCCTTAATAGATGTTCCACTTCCATCCGAGGAAAAGTTATTTGTATCAATGGATTTTCCACAGCTCTATCCAACCTCTTAAAAATACATTCATCATCAGTTCTACCATTCCACCATGTGAATTTTCTTCCTCTAAAACCTAAATTTGATAAGTTGCAGACATTCAAACAATGATTAAAATCTTCAACTTTATTTTCAGTAACAAGGAGTCCTCCAAATTTTTCTTGTTCATTAGAAATTACATTAAAATCTCCTCCCACCATCCAGGGTTTTTGAAAATACCTAGATACATCATATAATTTTTCCCATAATTGTCTTATTTCTACTTGAGTACATTTAGCATAGACGAGATATTACCACATCCACTACATTTTTCGATCTACACCCTCAATGTTAGAAGCTGTGCCTCATCCCTCAAAATTTCTACTTCTATACATTCATCTACAAAAGCCCATATTTTATTATTGGTATTTGCAACAACATGCTTAAGTCCCAATCTTCTCCGATAACTCTTCAAATTTTTTCTATCTTGAAAAGGTTCCATAAGCCCCAGAAAATAAAATTTGTATCTCCTTTGCATATTTATAAGTCGGGTAAATGCTTTTTGAGTATTTACAGATCTAATATTCCAGATCAAAGCATCCATGATGACTTATTTCTCTTGGTAACTGTACTTCTTGTTTGTCTTGAATGTGCTTGTTAAGACAGATAACCTGCTCCTCCTTTCTTTTTGATTTTTGTGCGACTCTCCTTTAATATATCAATTTGCTTAGGAGATAAGTCCTCTTCCCTTGCAGATTTGGTAATGTTTTTTTTCTATACCAATTAAATCCTTGCTCTTTCTGAGGACCCCTTATTATTCAATTCTGATTGTATTGCTAGAGGTAACACTTCATCATTATCCACCTCAGATACTACAATTGCATTTACCTCTTTACTTGTCTTGTCCTGCTTGTCATCACTCATTGTTGCTGCAGTATTAATGGATCTTTTCTCCATCTTGTTAAGCTCAGCATTCCCCTGACTTTCTCCTTGTTTTGCCTTTAATTTATCATTAATAGATTTGGGTGATTCAATTGTGCTTTGCTTGTCCTCACTTTCTTCCTCAGTCTTCTCCTTTTCTCTGTGTTGATCTGTTTGTATGTTTTACTAAAAGCTTGGGTCACCCAATCTTTAGTACTTTCCTTTGGGTCTTTCTCTACCTGCTTACCTATGTTTGCCTGCTTTTCTTCATCCACACTTTGTAATGCATCAAAGGGATTATCATCAGAATATTTAATTTCCCCTTGAATATGTCCATATTGATCTTTTTTATATTTGTTTCTCCGCCTAGTCATCTATTCGTGTTTGTTGTTGATGCTAGAACCATTCCATCTTTGTCTCCCTTGCTTGAATTCTTTTCCACCTTTTTATTCCTTTTCTACTGCCTTCCATGTAGTATTCTCCTCACCTTTCTGCTTAAACAATTCTAGATGAATGTTCCAGTAATTAGCTTCCTCATGTCCTTGTAAGCAATATTCTTTACACTATTTGGGCATGTAATCATATTGTTTTTGTATCCATTTAGATTTGATCTCTCTTGCAGCATCATCTTATTCATTAATCTTAACTCTTTCAGGAAGTTTTGCTATTAAATCCACCTCAATTTTAACTTTAGCACAACTAGGTCGAGTCTGATTCTTTGTTGCTATGTCTTTTGTAAGTGGTTTCCCCTACTGCTTAAGCAATAGAGAATATCACATCTTTAGCAAAAAATTAGGAGGCAAATCTGGTAACGAAACCCAAGTCACTCCTATTGTTGTTTCAACTTCAGGTTCAAACCATGGATCCCACTTAAGGGTTCTCATCTGCCAATACATCTCTTTTGTTTTCACGTAGAATGTTGTTGCTGATAACATGTGCACATAATCTTCCAATGCAGATAAACACATTAGAATATGTCTTGTATCCAATATTCCTATTGTGCATGCACTTTTGATTCCACGTTGAGTTGGTATAACATATCTCAAATCATCTATGTTCGGCTTACCATAGGAAAACTTACCCATTACTGCAAATCATAAATTTTCTGTATGATTAACGATTTTATTTTAAATTTCTTCCATGTTATATTAGGTTCTCCTTGAATCATCACCACTAGGTTAGGGGAAACAATAGAAGTATGTTGAATTTTAAGTTTGAGAAAATTCGAGTATTGAGTTGTAAGAGGAGTAACGTTAGATTTTGTTGGTAAAGCTGGAAATTCCTCCGGTGGGATTGCCCCACCGGTGGGCGTACTGGCCATGGTATCCATCTGAAATAGGGTTTAGGTTTTTTCATAGTGGAGGGTATAATTTTTTATAATATAATATCAACTTCAACAAGCATATCAAATTTTAGAACAACTAAGTTTAACCTATTTCTAAAAAATAGTACACCAAACTTATAAGAAGAGATCAAGATTAGAAGATTCAAGTCCGCTGAATTCACAGTGTATCTTTAAGGAAATTATTCCACTCAAGTACCCGAGGTTTATCAGGATAAAATGAATCACTTCAGCAGAATGACGACTCCTCAAACTTTACCGAACAATGGACTCACTTAATGGTAGCAAATTACACTTGAGTTTTGCAAGAAAGATGATATATTAACATCAATATTTTGTGCCAATATCTGAGAAAACATTAGATATTTATAGGAAAAAGATATTTCAGAAAAGAAACAATGATTTGTAAAGAGTTGCACCATTTTAGAACGTTGGGTCCATATGCAAATTCATGTCCATCCGCACATGATGACATGCGACCGCATGTCAATCATTGCATCAAACAAAAAGAAAGGTTTCAGCTGACTACAGATGGATAGATGTCCCTTCAGTGTGCACTTTGGTATGTGTTTGCACATGTTCCTATGCGTCCACAAATGGGTAAAAATTTAAAATTCATTAACAGTGAAGTTTCAAATGATTTTTTTTCAGAAAGAGTCTCTCAATCGGTTATTTTTCAAATTCGAATTCAAATACAAAGTCAAAGTCAGAGTCGAGTGAGCGAGGACGACGACAACGCGAGGCTTGCTTTCTTCTTACCTCACTAACAACATGGAGTAATGCTTTTATAACGTGAAGGCACATTTTACTTTCCCTCCATTTTTATTCACATTTCACTATAACCCAACAATCTCCCACATGAACGAGAAATGACTATTATATCAAAAAATGTATAGACAAGTGTGTGATTTACAAGTAAAGTTCAATTGCATTTAGATACGTATGTTCTCTTTGAACTTTTCGTATTGACACTTATATTGGATGTATTCCATCAATCGATAAATGTGACATCTTTGAACCGTCTAACTTTATTGTATACCTAGATAATACAATTCACACAACTATTCTTTTATCATTTATGATTTTAATGCTTTTATTTGTTTCACCCTGAATATTATCTAGTTTAATAATGTTTAGAAAATTGGCCTTTACTATTACTCTCCTTAAAAATGCTTCAGTTTCACACTCACATACGTGATTCATAAATGTTCAGTCTTATAGATAAACTATTTGGTCATACCTTTCAAACTTAGAAACCATGAAAAAGTTTTAACCTATAAGCCTTACCCTTGTTTCATGAACATTGTCTTCATCATGATAATGTAATGACCTTCCAGGTTATTTTTCATATTTCCGCTTATTTTTGCCGTTAAAGCTTTTTCATAGTTGCCCCAAGTCATTCATGACTTTTTGGGACTGGAAATTTGGTTACTAGGCAGTTCATTTGTTTTTTAGAACCAATTTCCTACTTATAAGTCTTCATTGGTTCCAAATGACCACTAGACAAAAAATTCAACAAAACGATCTCGTATGCAAATTCTAACTTTGCCACCGGCTTTGGAATATCAATTTTAGGCTAGGTAGACCTTTGGTTTGGGTCCCGATGCACCCAAGCTCATTTTGACCCATTGGTTGAAAAGTTTAAAGTTGTAAATATGGGTGTGGGACCCACCTTTGGCCAAAATGACCTCGAATGGAAAATTTGACTTTTTCATTGCATCTGCAACATTGAATTTAGTGTGGTTGCATAGTTTATTTGCGTATATCAAATTTTAAATGAATCCCGAGGTCTTAGCGGATCTGGTGTGGCCCGCGATCGCACATGATGCGCATAGAGTAGTGCGATCGCACTAAGGACTATGGTAATTGCCACATCTGCTTTTGAGGTCCAAGTGTGCGATTGCAGCACCTGATTACCTGGAAGGGGTATAAAAAGATCCCTTAGGTTGCGAAATGGCACATTTCCACCCATTCTCTTGAGAGCAAAAATCCTAAAGAGTGTGATAACCTTAAATTGAGTCTTGGGGGTGACTTGAGAGCTTTATTAACTTCTATTTTCTAGATTATCTTTGAATTTAAGGTAAGAATCCTTCAAATTCATGCATGATTTCTTTATTATTTGACCAAAACTCCAAAAACTTGAGGGCTTGATTTTAGACCCAATTTAGCTTGGTTTTCTCCCATTCTTGAAGGTTATAATTCCTTGGTCATGTATGAATATTGGGTTGACCTCGAAAGCTTGATTTTAGTAAGTAGGGCCTACTTGGGGTTTTTGATGTCGTTTTTGGACCCGAAGCACAATGGTGTGTTATGAGTATCGTTATTCTCATATTGATGAGTAGATTACAATTCTGATAGTGTGATGGAATTTTGAGATTATGAAGTGAAGATGAACGTTTGGTGAACTACTCAAGGATTTATGATTCGTCTTTGAGGTTGGCTTCTGTCTACTCTTCTTCATAATATGATCCGTCTTATATATTGCATGTGAATAAGGATGTTAAGATTGATTATAGGTAGATTAACTTAGTATTGATTATTGAAGTTTGGGGATTAGATAAGGGTTTTTGACCCGTAAGGTGAAATGCTTATTGCACTTTTAGAATCCTATTGTTTTCTCCCTAGATTGAATTAATTCGTAGAATAGGTTTGGGATATGGTTTAAATATGGGAAATATGGTTAGTATGATTAACCTTATTTGGACTATTTTAGTGATCTTGAAACTGTAATTTAGGTGGAGTAGACTAAATTGTTTCTAGGTGGAATTCCTATCTTAGGATTGATTATGGTTTATGTGCCATCAAGAAGTGGATTTAGATACCTTACCCTAGTCCGGGGTATAAATTTCCTAAATATGGAATTTGAGGATTATAAGTGGTTTCTTCTAGTCCACCTTAGGCCAAGACTTGTGCTAGCCCATGTGGACTTATCTACGGATGTTAGGCATAGTTAGACTAGCAAGCCTTTAGTGTAAGTTTACTTCGCGACTTGTTGTATCGTGATGGTATTTCTCCCGGATAATGATTAATGGATCATGTCCATGATGTTCCTTATAGATATGATTTTTGGCCTATGTAGATGATATTCCTCATAGTCATGATATATGGCCTATGGATATGAGATGCCTTATAGATGTGATATGCCTCATAGTTATGAGTAAGGCCTTCTTGATATATTATGCCTCCTAGATGTGAAATGCTTATTGATATCATGACTCCTAGATACGAGATGCCTCCTAGATGTGAGATAATTATATATATGCTTTATCAATTATAGAGATGTTATGCCTCATAAATATGCGATGGCTTATAGATATGAGATCATTTACAAGGTATGATTATTAATATGGTTTCTAGATATGTATATGGGTCCAAGGCCGGGATTATGATGTTGTAATTATTCCAGACATATTTTGCGCCCAAGAGCTGGCCATCTGGGAAGTGTTTATCCTTGTAAAAGATGTGGCTGTAGTTAATTGATATATTAATGCTTATGGTTCCACTTTTTGAATACTGGTGATGGTATGAAAAGATTTGGTACATTCATGATTGTTGCATTGGTGCTTGATACGATTCCAATTAGATTGTAATATTATTACTGTTGTTACTAAATAAGGATTTAAGCCCACTTTCTACCTTAAAAATGGATTTTTTCCATAATAATAAATGCCTGTCCTAATGAATAACATATATGTAAAAGAGATTACTAATGATGTTTAAAGGGCGTGACCGAGACAAATTCTAGTCTATGATTTGATACTATTAATTACTTCAGTCGTGAGAAATTTTGACCCTTTCTACACTTTTATAATGCTTTATTCCCCAAGTTCACTTCGGGTAATGGACTTATGAATTTACACTCTTTTTATTCATGATTTGAGTCCATGCACCTATTAATCTAAATATACATCTCTTCGATAAGGGACGAAAGAAGATGCTGTATTGATGATATAACTTCTAGGTAAAACCCAATAGCCAATTTTAGTATTGATGTTATATATGTGTTGATGATAATGATTATATATCGAGCAAGGCCAGAGGATGACTATGATGATACGTTTATATACCTGGCAAGGCCAGAGGATATTGTGCTGATATATTAATACCCGCTAAGGTCGAAGAATGACTATGATGATATACCCAGTAAGGTCAGAGGATGATTATATTGATATACCTATGTGTACATCTACCGATTCGAGTTCTGCTAGCCCTATGTATGGCTATTATATACCAGACAAGGCTGGAGGGTGATTATAATGATGATGGTTATGATGAGGATGGTTATTATGGTGATTATATATTATGATACTTGGATTGGTTATGGTATTATGGATTCTGTTGCATTCATCCGTGCATATGCATCACCTATCACCAGTATGCGTCTATATCAATCAACTCATATGGGGGGTAGGTTGCATTGATATATGTAATGTCTTTGACTTATGGTGTGTTGTATGTTGATTGAACCTTCCATGCCTGGGTGATGGGGGCATATGATAGGCTTGACTAGGTATTGGTTGTCTGGACTAACCAGTTACTCGCATTGTTATTGATATTGTTATTATTATTGTTATGGCTAAATTATGATAGACTGGTTATTGATTCAATATCAAGAATTGATGTATGATTCTAGCCTCTTTTATCTTACGATTTCATTATGATGCACAATCAACTTATGATTAGATGTATGAGTTAGAAACTCTGAGTATACTAGCCTGCAATGATTATGAGGTCTTAAAATGTTAGTCTGATGACTTAGGTTGTACTTTGAGTTGACCTTATTTATATGTATTTATATCTAGCCATAGGTAGATATGGTATTATCGTATATCCCTTTTTTTCTTCATTTATTCAGATTATATATATACATTTCTTGGCGTTGTATACTATTATATACCCTTCTTTGCCCTTTTTATTCGTATATTGGTCGGTGATATATGGTATAGTATTGAGATTCCTAAGTATGGCTCGGATAAGATAGTGCATCCTTATTACTTCCTTAGCCTTATTATGTTAATCTCTTGGACCTGAATAAGATAAATTATCCTTATTATCTCATTGGCTGTCTTATTAGGTTGCTAGACATTTGGGTGTGGTTTTCCATTCCGTTTATATGCTATATGTATATGCTTTATCTTTGGAGCTAAGTCGACAGTTGCCTACTAAGTATCACGTATTTGATACTCATACTACACTTCTACAGTCTGCATTATTGATGTGTGCATTGTGAAAAGTAGCCATGGTTTGGAGACATAGAGTGAACTCTCGATGTTCGGAGTATTACTTTCCTCTCCTTTATGGACTAGACTCTCTATGTTGTGTTCGAAGATGAGTTATGATAGTGTAATTGTAATACCCTGTATTTTTGTAGCTTAATTTAACTCTTAATACATGAGTATTCATATATAAAATTTTTGAAATACTCAGTATTTTTCAGTTTAAAGCTTACCATTGCGTAGGAAATTCAGTCAACTTTCCAACGATGTAAAATTTGTCCAAATCCAATATCCGAGTGAAGAGTTATGTTAATTTTTGTAAGACAATGTACCACATGGTACATCAACGCGTCATGGAGGCATGCCAAATAAAAATTGTCAAAAATCAGTGAGCCAGCGTGATAAGCCCGCGTCACGGTGAACTTCCAGGTCCCAATAGTCAGTTTCCAGTGGCATGGTGCGATTTCACCGCGTCGCACCAAAGGACAAAATGGCATTCGTCATTTTCCAATGTAACAACGCGATCCCACCGCGTCGCACCACTAGCAATTTTTCCAATTGTCAATTTCCAGTGACATGGCGCAATAGCATCGCGTTGCACCAGGGTCCAAAATCAGGTTTTTCAGTGATGAATTTTACATTATTCCCAGGGGTAGTTTTGTGTTTTTTCCACGGCCCTAATTAGTCCTAAACACGAAATTTAGCCCTAAAGGAGCACTAATTGCTCATTATTTCATTATTTACTCAAGGATTAAAACATTCTCTCTCAAAAGGCAAAAGCCGTAGCTTCAAGAATCAAGACTAACTCTCAAGAATTCCTCCAAGAACCTTCAAGAATTAATCTTCTCAGGTATGTTAGGTGTTCATTCATGGGTTCCTTTCACCCATGAAGTCCATGGACCCCTTTTAAACTTACAAGATCTCAGATTTATGAATTTCATTCTTGAAATTGATTGTATTCATGTTCATGATAGTAATTGGGTTTCAAATCATGATTAATTATAAGTTTCCATGAAATTAAAATCGTTTATGTGATGATTTAAATGAATTGCATGCTAAACCCTTGAATTTACAATTGACTATTGTATCCATGATGTTCATGTGTTGACTAGTATTATGTGAAATAATCCATGCTCACCAAGTGTTTGATAAAATGCTTATGTGAAGTAAATAGTGGAATCATGATATGTCATTATGTGGTCCCAATCATGTACAAGCTCATGTATATCAAGTGTTTGACAAAATGTCTAGATGAATGCATTGTTAACAAGAAAGTAATAACATTATGCTTTCATGATTATGCCATTCTTTATTTTCAATGCTATCGAGTCCTGGGAGTATTCAATACCCAAAAATCTAGTTGTTTACCTAACGCTACAGTAGATATAGAATAGTCCCAGCCATGTCACAAAATAGTAGTACTCAACTAGTTAAAGAACTCAGTGAACTCGATCAGTCACAGAACTCAGCGAACCTCAGTCCAATTTAGATAAGTATAATAGTAGTGTCTATAACAGTCAGTCAGTGAACCTCAGTCCCCGTAGGGTGCACTAGTTCTATTTATTCATAAGAAAGACAGTTCTCTCAGAATGTGTATAGACTACCATCAGTTGAACAAGGTCACAATCAAGAAAAAATACCTACTTCCTAGAATTGATGGCTTATTTGACCAACTTCAAGGCGCCAGTTACTTTTCTAAGATAGACCTCAGATCAAGCTACCATCATCTCAGAGTCAGAGAATGTGACATTTTGAAAATAGATTTTTAAACCCGGTATGTTCACTTTGAGTTTCTAGTCATGTCCTTTGGTCTCAATAATTCCCCAGCAACTTTTATGGACTTGATGAACTGAGTGTTCAAGTAGTACTTGGAAATATTTGTTATAGTCTTCATTGATGACATTCTTGTCTATTTTCGAAGCGAGAATGATCAGGTAGATCACCTCAGAATCATACTTCAGACTCTCAGAGCCCATTAGTTATTCACCAAATTTCGTAAGTGCGAATGTTGGTTAAGGTCAGTAGCATTCCTTGGTCATACATATCTGGTGATGACATTAGAGTTGATCCTCAAAATATTGAGGTGGTGAGAAATTGGTCTAGACCCATTTCTCCGTCTGATATCATGAGTTTTTTGGAATTAGCTGGCTATTACCGTCGGTTAGTTGAAGGGTTTTCATCTATTGCATCCCCTATGTCTAGATTGACTCAGAAGAAAGTCAAGTTTCAGTGGTCAGATGCTTGCGAGAAGAGTTTTCAGGAGTTGAAGACTCGACTCACCTCAACTACAATTTTGACTCTACCAAATGGTTCAGATGGGTTTGTTATGTACTGTGATGCATCCAGAGTAGGTTTGAGTTGTGTCCTCATGCAGAGAGGTAAGATCATGGACTATGCCTCTAGACAGCTTAATCCCCATAAGAAGAATTACCTGACTCATCATCTTAAGTTAGAAGCTGTAGTGTTTGCCTTAAAGATTTGGAGGCATTTCTTGTATGAGGTGTATGTTGATGTGTTCATAGATCATAAAAGCTTGCAGTATGTGTTCTCTCAGAAAGATTTGAATTTGCGTTAGAGAAGGTGGTTAGAATTGCTAAAAGATTATGACATGAGTGTTCTGTATCATCCGAGAAAGGCCATGTAGTGGCAGATACTCTCAGTAGGTTATCTATGGGTAGTGTTGCTCACGTTGAGAATAATATGAAGAAGTTAGTTCAGGAAGTTCATCAGCTTGCCCGACTAGGTATCTGCTTAGTCGATTCAACAGAGGGTTGTGTGTGAGTCCAGAATAGTTTAGCATCATCTTTGGTTTTCGAAGTAAAAGAAAGGTAGGACAGAGATCCCAATCTTGTTAAGTTGAAAGAGTCAGTTAGAGATTAGAAAGTAGAGATTTTCTTCCAAGGGGGAGATGATATGTTGCGTTACCAGGTCGGCTATGTGTGCCAGGTGTAGATGACTTGAGGCAATGAATTCTTGCAGAAGTGCACAGTGCGCGTTACTCGACTCATCCAGGGGCCACTAAGATGTACCACAATTTGCGGGAGATCATTTGGTGGAGTGGGATGAAGAGGGATATCGCAGAGTTTGTAACTAAGTGCTCTACGTGTCAGCAGGTTAAGATTAAGTACCAGAAGCCTAGTGGATCCATGTAGGAGTTTAGTATTCCCACGTGGAAATGCAAAGAAGTGAACATGGACTTTGTGATGGTTTGCCTCGTACTCATCGACAACATGATTCTATTTTGGTCATTGTAGAAAGGATGACCGAATTCACTCATTTCTTGCTAGTCCATACTTCCTATTCAGCCGAGGACTACGCCAAACTCTATATCAAGGAGTTGGTTAGGTTACACAGAGTCCTAATATCCATCATCTCAGATAGAGGTACCAGTTTACCTCTCACTTCTGGAAAGCATTCCAAAAGGGTCTTGGTACCCAAGTCCACCCCAGTACAACTTTCTACCCTCAGATAGATGGTCAAGTAGAAAGGACCATTCGGACTCTAGAAAATATATTAAGAGCATGCGTTGTCGATTTTAAAGGTATTTGGGATGACCACTTGCCTTTGATTGAATTTGCATATAATAACAACTATCATTCAAGTATTCAGATGGCCCTGTTTGAGGCTCTCTATGGTAGAAGATGTAGATCTCCATTTAGTTGGTTTGAGGTAGGTGAGGCTATAGTATTAGGGCCTGGCTTAGTGTTTGATGCCTTAGAGATGGTTCAGTTGATCAGAAAAAGGCTTAGGGCAGCCCAGAGCCGATAGAAATCGTATGCAGATGTGAGGAGAAAAGATCTTGAGTTTGAGATCGGTGACTTTGTGTTCTTGAAAATCTCCCTTATGAAGGGAGTGAAGAGGTTTAGCAAGAAGGGAAAACTCAGTCCCCGATATGTCGGTCCTTACAGAATTCTTAGTCATTTCAGAAAGGTAGCTTACAAGCTTGAGTTGCCTTCAGATCTAGCTTTAGTACACCCAGTATTCCACATCTCCCTGCTAAAGAAATGCATTAGAGACCCAGTAGTCATATTTCCCTTAGAGGGCATAGATATTCAGAATAATCTCTCTTTCAAAGAGGTTTCAATCTAGATCCTCGATTGTCAGATTCGTAGAATGAGAAATAAAGAAGTTCCCTTGGTCAAAGTTCTTTGGCGGAATCAGTCCATTGAGGGAGCTACTTGGGAAGAAAAATAGATATGCGGACCAAGTATCCTCACCTCTTCTCTGCAAATTCAGATTCAGCTTAAGGCAACAGTCTTTCTTAGCTTTACTCAGTTCCATGTTCAGTTATAGTTATAAACTTGGTATTCTTTATCAGTGCATATCATCTTCATGACAGTCATGCATTCATGAATTAGTTCAGCCATGTGCTCATGTATCAGATATGCATGTTCAAAATGAAAACTCAACTTATCAGTACTTTCTGTCATGTATTCCATGCATCAAATATGTATGTTCAGTGTGTACACTCAGTCTATCGATGTTTCTTAGCTTAATCAGTCTCATTCGAGGACGAATGTTCCCAAGGGAGAGATATTATAATACCTTGTATTTACCTAGCATAATTTAACTCTCAGTACATCAGTGTTCATTTGTAAAAATTTTGAAATACTCAGTATTTTTCAGTTTAGAGCTTACCATTGCATAGGAAATTCAGTCATCTTTCCAACGATGTAAAATCCAACCAAATCTGATACTCGGGTGAAGAGTTATAGTAATTTTTTTTAAAAAGTATACCACGTGGTACATCAACGCGTCGCGGAGGCATGCCAAATGGCAATTGTCAAAGACAAGTGAGCCAATGCAATAAGCCCACATTGCGGTGAACTTCCAGGCCCCAATAGTTAGTTTCCAGTGGCATGACGCGATTTCACCGCGTTACACCAAAGACCAAAATGGCATTATTCATTTTCTAGTGTGGCAATGCGATCCCATGTCATCGCGCCACTAGCCATTTTTCCAGTTGTCAATTTCCAGTGACACGGCGGATAGCGCTGAGCCATGCCAGGGCTCAAAATTGGGTTTTTCAGTGATGAATTTTACATTATTCCTAGGGGTAGTTTGGTATTTTTTTCATGGCCCTAATTAGTCCTAAATACAAAATTTAGCCCTAAAGGAGCACTAATTGCTCATTATTTACTCAAGGATTAAAATATCCTCTCTCAAAAGGCAAAAACCCTAGCTTCAAGAACTCAAAAGGCAAAAACCCTAGCTTCAAGTTCATAAACCCTTTTTAAACTTTTAAGATTTCAGATTTATGAATTTTATGCTTGAAATTGATTGTATTCATGTTCATGACAGTAATTAGGTTTCAAATCATGATTAATTATAAGTTTATATGAAATTAAAATCGTTTATGTGATGAGTTATATGAATTGCATGCTAAACCCTTGAATTTACAATTGACTATTGTATCCACGATGTTCATGTGTTGACTAGTATTATGTGAAATAATCTATGCTCCCCAAGTGTGATAAAATGCTTATGTGAAGTAAATAGTGGAATCATGACATGTCATTATGTGGTCCCAATCATGTACAAGCTCATGTATATCAAGTGTTTGATAAAATGTCTAGATGAATGCATTGTTAACAAACAAGTAATAACATTGTGCTTTCATGATTATTCCATTCTTTATTTTTAATGTTATCAAGTCCTGGGGGTATTCAATACTCAAAAATCTAACTGTTTACCTAGAGCTATAGTAGTTTCAGAATAGTCTCAGTCATGTCATGAAACAGTAGTACTCAGCCAATTAATAGAACTCAGTGAAATGAGTCGGTCATAGAACTCAACGAAACTCAGTCCAGTTAGTTAAGTATAACAGTCAATGTCTATTCAGTTGGGAGTAGGATTAAGCACTGAGTGAACCCAAGGATGGGGACTCACCTGACAGTTGAGGGTGTGATCCTTAGAAGCAGTCCCTGCATCCAAAAACTATGTATCCATTGTAGGTTGAGATATCAACCTGTCAATTGAGGGTTAATGAGGTGTTTTAACATGCCAGTTGAGGGTTCCACTGTTCTCATTAGAGTACCTGCCAGATGAGACGAACTCTTTATCTTGTCTTTACCCATGGCATGATACTGACACCCTCCAAATAGGGTTACAGATTGGATCCCAGTTATCTTATTTGGGGCATGTCGATTAGATGAATACCTCCCACAGTCTCAGTTTCAGTCTCAGTATAGAACTCAGTTTAATTCTACAGAATCAGGACTGTCAGACATAGTCACTCAATTATTAGTAATTCAGTTATCAGCAATCTTAGATATTAGTTACTCAGTATCAAAAATTAGTTTCAGCTTCAGTAAAAGCTCAGATACAGTATACACGTATATGTACAGTGTTGCATACTCAGTATTTACAGCATTCTGAGTTATTTTTGTACTCTTACTTAGTTATTCCAGTACATTTCACATACTGACGCATACCTTTTCTTTGCACTATGATGTCTCATATCATAGGTTCGGACACTCAGGTTCCTGACCGTGCTTAGCCAGATTTAGTCAGCAATATCGGATTCAGTAGTGAGTCCTCATCTATCTAGGATAAGCTTTTATTTCAGTATTTTCAGTAGCTTCAGTCTTTCAGTAGTTAGAGTTAGTTGGGGGCTTATCCAATCAACTCTACATTCAGACAGTTTAGTTAGAGGCTTTTCAGACTAGACTAGTTCAGACAATATTTCAGATTCAGATGCTTTATCAGATGTTATTTACCAATATTTTAGATTGTGAACCTTATGATATTTCAGCCTATTTTTCTGAATTATTATAGTATTAATGTTTTGTGCTCATAGAAGATATCAGTCATGGGTTAGCTTGGGGTCCCTCGGGATTGTAAGCACCATGTAGTGTCTGGGGTACATACATGGGGTATAGACATGGGGAGTTACAGTAATTTCCTTGTTATTTTATTTTTGTACTCTTATTATATTAGAAGCTCTTGTACTGATACCACAAGGGTTTTGGACTATATTATGTATTATTCTTTTAGTTCACTTATTCCGCATTCTTTTCTTCATTCTTGTAATAGTTCATTACTAGCAATTTTGGACTATGGGATTGACTTGCCTACTGGTGGGTTATAGTAGGTGCCATCATGAATCGAGAAGTTGGGTCATGACAGAGAATAAGTTTTGTTATTAAAAATATTAAACCGTTAGTCACAATTTCGTTTGATCTCCTTGAACTTAACTCTTGGGATCTCCAGTCTGTTAGGTAGAGTTATCGTCATGTTGACTTGTCCTAAGCCTTAAATCCATTTTGTTTGATGATCTTTTGACTCCCTCTCTAGTTAGTCCTTTTATAAGTGGATTCGACATATCATTTTTTGACTTCACATGGTGAATCATGATAATTTCACTAGAGAGTTCTCTAACAATATTATGTCTCTCTCCGCTTATGTGGTGAAATTTTTTACTATATATCATTCTCTCTATCTTATCGATTATATCTTGGATATCACACTGTACGCATACTGGTCTCAAAAGTTTGATCCAAAAAGAAATAGCTTCCAAGAAATTTCAGAGCCATTCAGCTCTTTCACCGACCTTATCTAAAGCAATACATTTAGATTCCATTGTAAAGCGAGCGATACATGTCTGTTTGGATGATTTTCAAAGGACAGCTCCTCCACTAAGAGAAAATACATATTCATTTGTGGATTTTAGTTTATTTGACTCGTTGATGCAATTTGCATTACTATATCCTTCAATTACTGTTGAATATTTGTTATTATGCAAAGCATGGTTTTGAGTATGTTTTTGATATCTGAAAACTCTTTTCATTGCAAGCTAATGAGTTTTATTGGGATTACTTATGAATTGGCTTAGTTTACTAATAGCACATACTATATCTGATTGGGTATAATTCATGATATACACTCCCAACACTCTTGCATAATTAAGTTGTGAGCTACTTTCAGCTTCATTCTTCTGAAGTGCAAATCTCACATCTATGGGTGTCTTGAAAAAATCAAAATCTAATACTTAAACTTATTAAATACCTTTTTGATGTAATGAGATTGTGATAAAGCTAAACCTTGTGGACTTATCCCTAAGATCATATCAGCATCTCCAAGGTCTTTCATATCTTTGCTTTCTAGCATTCGCTTAGTAGTTATTTATGTCAGAAATGTCTCTAATGATAATTAACATGTCATCAACATTAACATGTCATCAACATACAAATAAATAATGACTTTTTGATTGTGTTTAATGCAAACACATTTGTCACACTTCTTAAATCTGTTTCTCAATATGGTTTGGTCAAATTTTTGCTTGCCACTATTTAACTGCTTGTTTTAGTCCATAAAGTGACTTAACAAGTTTGTATACTTTTCTTTCTTTATAAGGAACTACAAAATTCTCAGGTTTTTTTATGTAAATTTCTTCTTGCACTTTTCCATTTAAGAAAGTTGTTTCACATTTATTTGATGAATTTCAAGACCATATACTGCAGCTAATGCAACCAATATCTGAATGGATATAATTCTTATTACAGGCGAGTGTGTATCAAAATAATCAAGGCCTTTTATTTGTCTAAAGCCTTAAACAACTAGTCGCTCCTTGTATTTGTCAATAATTTCATCAACTTCTATTTTCATTTTGAAGATCCATTTTGAACCTAAAGGTTTATTTTCCTTACGAATATCAACCAACTCCCTAGTATAGTTGTTCAAGATTGATTCAATCTCACTATTTGTAGCCTCTTTCTAAAAGGATGAGTTAACAAAATACATGGCTTCTTTGAATGTTTGAGGCTCAATTTCAAGATGGAATATTACAAAATCTGATCTGAAGGAAGTAGATGTCCTTTGACATTTACTACACCTTGAATTCTCTTTATTAAGTACATTCTCCTTTGATTCTTTTCGAGGCCGTTTAGACTCTTCACTAGACATTTCATATCTATTTTTATTGGGATAAATATGTTCAAAGAACTCAGCAATATCTGATTCAATTACCATATTGTCATGAATAGATGTTTGGATTTGTGAACCAAAAATCGACATGCTTTACTGTTTTAGCATATCCAATGAAAATATAGTCCATATTTTTTTGTCTTATTTTGACCTTTTTGGTTATAGGAACTTGGACTAGGCATATACACACTTGAAATATTTCAAGTTGAGTTTTCTTTCTTTCCATTCCTTATATGAAATAGATTGTGTCTTGCTATGGAATACTTTATTGAGTATTCAATTTTATGTAAGGATAGCTTCCCCCACAAGTTTTGTGGTAAACCTGAACTTATAAGTAAGACATTCATCATCTCCATCAATATTAATTTTTTTCCGTAATTTCATTAGTTGAGGTGAGTTAGGGGAAATAGTTTGATGGATAATTCCATTTCTCAAACGTATCTCTGCAAAAAAAGATTCGTACTCTCTGGCCTATCACTTCTTATCATTTTTATCTTTTTATTCAATTGATTTTCAACTTTAGTTTTATATTGCATAAATGCTTCTATTGCTTCATCCTTAATATTCAACAAATAAACACAATAATATCTAGTGGAATCATCAATAAAAATTATGAAATACTTTTTCCCACCACGAGATGGTGTTGACTTTATATCATAAATATAAGTGTCAATCAATTCTAAGGAATTGAAATTTCTTTTACAGATTTATAAGGATGTCTAATATACTTATATTTGACATTTTGATTTATTACACTCAAAGTTAGGTAAAAGTTCTAAACTACTCAGTTCTCGTTAGGTCTTATAATTGACATATCCTAAACATTTATGCCATAATTCATTTAGCTCAAGTAAGTAAGAAGAACCCTAACTTTTATTTATATTAATAGTTATTACACTGATATTAAAAGGCCCTCAATAATGTAACCTTTTTCTATATACATTTTATTCTTGCTTATTACAATTTTATCAAAATAAAGACACCTTTGAATTTATTCTTAGTCAGAAGTGATGTTGAAACTAAGTTCTTTTGCAACTCCAAAATATGAAGGACATTATTTAGTGTCACCTCCTTGCCAAATATCATCTTTAAACAAATCTTGACCATCCCTTTAACTTTTGCAGTAGTAGAGTTTTTCATAAATATCTTCTCATCAGGTTGAGCTGAAACATATGATGCAAAAAAATTTTAATTGGCACAAATGTGGAGGGAGGCATTAAAATCCACCCACCATTCTCTTGTATTACCAACCAGGTTGCATTCTAAATATGACATAAAAGTTTTCAGTTTCTTCTTTGGATTCAACCTTATTAGTTTGGTCTTTTTTCTTTCCCTTCTTTGGATCCTAACAATCAGGAGCTTTGTGACCAAATTTTCCACAATAGAAACAATTTCCTTTGAATTTCTGCTTTTGAGGATTGTTTTGTTGTCCAGATGTGTTCTTTCTTTTCTTTGATATTGTGACATCATCTTCAATAAAGTTTGCTCTAGATATTGTTTAATTACCAAGTGATCTCTTTTTCATAACCTTGATATCATTTTTTATTCTAAATCTTACAATGAGATCTTTGATTATCATCACCCTGCATTTGTGTTTCAAGTAATTTTTAAAGTCCTTCCACAAAACTAGTAACTTCTCAATTATGGTAGCCACTTGAAATGCATAATTCACAATAAAACCTACTTCAAAGGTTATGTGAGTGTTAAGAACAAACTTAATATGTTCAATAAAGGTATAATATAAGATTATACCTTCAACAAGAATATCATAGATTAATACTTGCAACTGTTGAACTTGGATAACAACAACTTTACTATCTACCATTTTGAAGTCTATTAATTTGGCAACTATGATTTTCTTTATTCCAACATCCTCTACTTTTACTTCTTTTCTAAAGCATCCCATAGTTCGTTTGAGGTCTTCATGTTAGTGTACATATTGTACAAATCATCTTATAGGCCACTCAAAATATTGTATTTACACAAAAAAATTGAGTGCTTTCAAGCTTCAGTTACTAAGAAATGTTCACTCGGATTTGATTCCAGCAAGACGGTGTTTCATGGCACTTTCGATTATTAAAATTGGAAAATATGAAAGTACTTAGGTTAATTTGTTAGATATAATGTGCATTTATGTGTATGTTACAGAAAAATAGGGTTGGAAGTCAAGTGGAATAAAATGATAAGGAAAATCTCCAAAAAGTGAACTCACTACCTGGACTACGAGTAATTGGGTGACTATACAAATCATAGCCTAAGTCGTCAGGAGAAAAATAAATAAAAATGAGCTAAGGAGAAAAGTAAAAGATGGCTACGACTTTTAGGATCGGACTACGAGTCGTATAGAAGGTCATTTTGAGAACACTTGGTAGAAAATCCTGAGCATGAACAAGTTAGAGCCTAGTGGAGATGAGGCCGGCTATAAGTTGTAAAGTCCAACTATGACTTATTGTGGAAACCCTTCTGAGTATCTAGAGTTGGGATACTGAAATTTAAAAAACCACTATCACTAGAGTGATAATGAGTCCAACCAATGACTAGTAGGGTTTTATGACGGGTCTTCATCACTGAGTGCAGTAGGAGGAAAACGAAGCTGATAGTGAGTTGTTGTCAGTCAGACGACTTATTGCCGGAGGTGTAGCCACTGTGAAACTTATTTTCCTATTTTGTTTTGGTTAGGTTTTCTATGTTATTTGGAGAAACTATACATACTCCTTGGATATTTTTGTAATAGTTTATGCACTCTTTACATTCACAAACATATATTGATTCTAAGATTTGACTTTTGATTTTGAAATCCTCTGTTCTTGATTATTTGGTTTATTATTAATTTGAGATTTTGGGTTTCCTAAAATTATTTTGACATTAATATTATGATTTCTTGTATGAATTATATAGAAATTCTTACAAACATGAGAGGCTAAACCACCTAACTAGGGTTGTGGGAACCCTAGCAAAATAACAAAGTAGAGGCAATATGATATCTTTCTAAACTAGTGTTTATGCATGTATTATGATATTCTTTGTTTTATATACTTTTTGAACTACCGCAAAAGTTAAGGACCAGCCTGTATTTGAGATCATCTTCACAAGAGAGGTTGAATAAGAAAAAGAGGATCACGACAGTAATTTAAGGCTACCAACCCTTGTCTAATCAACTTGACACCCAAAAGTAGATGGTTGAACTGGGGTTCATGATAGGGTTTAGTAAGGAGACACTCTGAGACTCACAAAGTGAAGAGTAAAATTTAACAAAGGCATTCACAAAATGGTTGGTAATACATAGCTGGTCAGATTTTGTATGCAGAGCATTGAGATAGTTGAATTGATCACGGTAAGTACACAAAGTTATGAAACCAGGGAGTACATTGTCCTAGTATTCATCTCAGATTTATTTCAACTAAAGAGATCAAGACTTGTTACTACTTTATTGTTTTTATAACAAACCTCCCACTTACTTTCCTACTTTTTTTTTCGAATACTTCATGTAATACCCCACACTTTCGGGTTAAAGTTGAACTATTTTCCAATGTATATGGACCCGAATCTAAAAGTTTCTAGTTATAAATAAGTGTGAATTATATTTCCTTAGTGTGGAAACATCCTTGGAGATGAATATACATCATAAGAATCTCCTAGCTCAAAAGTTAAGTTGAGTACTTTCCTATTGATTGATTTTTAGTTGACGATTTTGCATGGGTCAACTTCCAGCGACTTTTATACTAATGTATAAAGATTCATGTGGCCTATTATATATCAAGTTAAATCCCTTCGAGGTTTTTTTCCAACACCTTTGACCGTTTGTCAATCCGAGTTTGGAGTAAGAAGTTATGGGTATTTGAATGAGGCATCATCTATGCTGTACAATTGTGACCTTCCATAGTCATAACACTCTTTTGGATTCTTCTAAAATGATCTTTAAGACCCCTGTAGTGATGGTAGATTATGTATTGACGTTGTGGGAGGTGTTGGAAGTGTTTATGAACCTCAAAAGTAAGTAGGCATCACAAAATAGAGCTTTGGTGATGGCTAGGCATCTTTTTACCATCGGCTACCTTCACTGGAAAGGTTTGGACATAGGTTAGGCGTCGCCAACCTTGGACTTGGCCATAGGCTTGGCATCGCCAACCTCTAACTTGTCCATAGGCTTGGTGTTGCCAACCTTGGACTTGGCCATGGGTTAGGTCCCACTAACCTTGTATTTTTGCAGTGTAGTGACTCTATTTTAAAGTTAATTCAAGGGCAACATGGTCTTTTGTTATCCAATAATCATCCCTAAAAATCTTAACATGGATTTAAGGATCCCAAAAATATTTTAAACCTATCAAATCCTTAGTTCATCATCTAAAACACAAGAGGAGGTAAACAACTTAGTGTTTGCTCTTTCAAGCTTAAAGGGTTGATCTTTTCACAAATTCTTCATCAATTAAGGTATGTGGGACTATCGTAAACCCCATAGGCATAGATTTACTATTTTCAAATTAGTTTTAAAAGCCATATATGTGTACATACGAAATTATTTCAAGATCATTGATAAACTTGTATTGAAAATATTGCATCTTGATAAAGTTTTGCGAAAATTATGGTATGAAGTCCTAACTCAAATTGTTTTTAAATTGACCATGTGATGTTTATATTTTGAAATTAAAAGAGAGCATGGGATATGTAATTCCCTCTTTTGCTATGAAATTCATCGACTTTTCATGTTGAGAATGGGTTATATAAATTGCTAAGTGTTAGAGCCTGTTATGAACAAATTTTACTATTCTTGATGAGATAATGAAACAATGTTTTACTTGTTTTATAATGATCACGATTCCTATTTAGAATGTCTTTAAAGTGATTGAAAAAGATGACCACCGTAGAATAAGTTTTAAGAATGGTTTGGTTTTCAACTGTTTGGAAATATGAATTTTTGTTCAAATGGTAGATCTTTTGGGGTGGTCAATAAACATCTTTGAAATAAGATAAGTCCATTAGAGATGTTGTGACATGATTTACAAGTATGGTATGACGATACCCTATTTTGATGTGCCCGAAGATTTTAAGAAAGAAATGACTTTTCAAAGAAGATGTGGTTTAAAGAATCTAAAACTGGGCTTTAGAGAGTTATATGGTTACCCGAAGAAGGCACGAGTCAACTGACTTGTTGCTCAAAATTGTGATTTGCTGACACGGGTTTAAGTTGCTCAAAAGGGAAAATTTTACGCCGGAGACAGCCACATGGAGTAGTTGAGAAGCAGAACTCCAACCCTTGAGGCAAACTTGGGTTGGGCGCTTGGTTGCCAAGTCAAGGGCAGATTCCATTTAGCCTGTGGAACAACAGAGTTGTAGGGTGTACCATATATCTCAGAAGTAAGATAAAGAGTAGAGTCGTGATTTGCAGAATGTCATTTGAAAGATTCAGATTATGCCTATGTATTTTTCAACTGTTTAAGGTAACATGGATCTTTTGAAATGCTCTCACCCATGTTGCATATAAATATATATATTTTTTTGGATTGTCTATGTACCAGTACATTTGTATTGGCCCCCTATATTTCAGGATCTGAGGCTCAGTCTCAGGGTCCCGCTAAGTAGTAGATTGATATTGTCAGAAGTTTACAGTCAGTGAGCCTTCCTTATTTCGAAAGGCCTGGTTATAAAACTTGTCATTTATTTTAGTTTATGGTCGGACTGGGGGCTTTGTCCTAGTTTTCAAACAAAAGTTGTTTTCATGTTGTTAGATATTTTGCAGACTGGTGTCACATGTTTTGAATAGTTATGAATTTATATTTTGTATTGTATAGTCAAAGTAAAGGAATGACCATGTTCCCATTTGGTTAACTTTCCACATTTTATTATATTGTATGAACATTGTGCATGATTACCAGATAGAAAAGGGCGCTCGAGCCTTCATGGTTCAAGATGATCATCGTGGCCAGGGCCTTGGCTCAGGTCGTGACACTTCAATAGATTCGTGAGGAATATTTGGCATATTCCCTATGGGTTTGATCCCAACTTTTCTTGGGTTATTATATTTGACATTGATCAAATTATATTTATTTGGAGGTATTGCTTGGGTGATATCAAAATTTGGCACCATTTTTTAGAAACACGATGATGAATTGATTGATTATAGTTATTGAGGCTATTAGGTTTTACTTTTTTGTTCTTCTTGGGATGTATGTAATGTATGCCCAGTACCAGGAATCAAGGCAATCCCTTCATCTCACTTGATCTAGAGCTTGAAAGAACCCTATGATAAAATCATGGGATGTCAGAATACGATCGTGAAGTTCAACATGAGAGGTTTTAAGATGATCGTATTGAGTTACCTCCCCTACCTCCACCTGGTGTTCAAGAGATAGTTGTGCAAACTACTGTGCGGTTACTAGTGGAAGAAAATATATAAAGCGATAATGAGGCCATCTGTGGTGCATCTCAAGATGAAAGACATAATATGCTAAGGTTTTGATGCTTAAAATGATGAAAATATGCAAGTTACTCAGGTCTTTTTGTTTGTATGATGTGGTTTGTATTGAGTTTTGCAGAAAATCAAGCTTTGGAACTATTCTGAAGAAAAAGAGTGAAAATTGAAGTTTTAGACGACTAAAATGGTCACCTATGACCCGTATGTACTACCTACTTGGCATAGGTGGCAGAGAATGTGTCAGAGAAGCTGAGAAACAGAGATTTAGATGATGAAAATTAGACCTTGCTACCTATGGAGGGCACCTACGATCCGTATGTGCCAGAAGTTGTCTAAGAAGATCAAAAGTATAAAGAGTATTCAAAATATTTTGAGGCATGGCACCTACGTGGGACCATCTATGGTCTGAAGGTTCTACCAGTGACCCGTAGGTAGCCCAGTAAGTGGCCGCCGACCTCAGTTTTCCTTTTTTGTTCAGAGCTATTTCCTAAGTTTTTTTTGTATTCTATATATACCCTTTTGTCATTTTTTGGTTAGGTTATGCACTCTTGATACTTACAAACATATATTTGATTCCAGGATTCGATTTTGATCTTAGAATTGTTTTGTATTTGATTTTGATTGGCTATTCAGTTTGAGACTTTGGGTTTTAATTAGTAATTATTGTGACATTAATTTAATGCATTCAAATATAAATTCCATTACTTGTTTCATAATGATGAGATGATAATTCCTTAGCTAGGATTGTGGGAACCTTAGCATAATAGCAAAGTAGGGGAGGTGTTCAGTCCATCAAGATTATTGTTGCTGTATGCATTGGGGTTTCCTCCATTCTTATTGATTTCTTAATAGTTAAAAATGTTAGAATCCAACCTATATTCACTATGAACCTGAGAGGGAGGTAGAGATTGGGAAACTGAGATCACAACAGTGATTTGAAGTTAATTGCCAAAATAAGATAATCCATTTTATTTATTTAAGATAATAAACTTTCATGTAATCAACTTGAGATCGAGAGGAGATAGTTGAAATTAGGGTCTAGGGCAAGGGTTAGTAAGGCAACACTCTCAGATCGAGCGAAGATGAGTGAAATTTACCAAAGTATGCTTAGCGGTGATTGGTGATACATAACTTTCCAGATTTACATACACGACAGTTTTATAGTAAGATTGATCACGAGCAGCCTACAGAGAAAGAAGCGAGGGGGAACACTAGCCTAGTGTTCATTTTTGACTGTTTACAACCAATATATTTGAGTTCGATTACTGTTTACAAAAATAAACCCCTTATTTACATTTTTGTACTATTCATTGATTTAAGCAAACCAGAGAGATAATTCATGTATTTTTGTTGGTTTGACCCCAACTTGAGTTGGGTTACTATATTTTACTTAGCTGCTTTATCTTTAATTGAAGGTGTAGTTTGGGCATTATCAAGATAGAGATAGGAAGTAGACCATCGACCAGAGCTCGATGGAGGTAGAAGATATAGAGCTCAAGTGCTCTCAACTTTTCAGTACTTGTAGCATATTATGATCCAAAGGATGACTTGGGGTATGTTGAGCCTATCTAGGCAAGAGACATCATTCCTCTTGAATTGACCTAGGGGGTGAAGTTTGATATTACACATACTATGATTTAACTGCTTAATCGTAAGAGTATGTTTGCAGGTCCACCGATTAATTGTGCAAATATGCATATCATGAATTTTTGTTGGGATTTGTACTTCGTATAATATACCTAGGGTAAGTGAGGAAGCTTTGAGACTCAGGGTTTTCCCATTCTCTCTAACTGGTAAAGCGTAATTATGGTTAGGGAAACTACCTTATGGGTCCATTACTAATTGGAATGAGTTATAGAAATAGTTCTTAGACCGATTCTCCCTACCTTACAAAATACTGTGTTGAAGGTAGAAATCTATAATTTTAGGAAATCGTATTCTGAATCATTGTATGAGGCATGGTTGAGTTTTAAGAAGAAGTTTATGATGGTGCCCAACCATAAAATTTCAGGGAGAAATTTGCTTGAAATATTCTATTAAGGCCTAAGCTTGAATACCAAAGCTGTTATGGATACTATAATTGGTGGAGCTTTCATGAGCCTACTTTATGATTTAGCATGTTGAAAACCTTAGATCGACACTTTCTTACCAACTGAGGGTAGCATACTCGTGAGGTTTAAATAGGTACTGGCATTTATGCTATTGGCGCTTCCAGTGAGAGAAATATCGTAGATGATACAATGGCTCAAGAAGTTGTGCAGCTGAGGACAAAGTTTGGGTTACTAACTATAATGCCCCAAAATGTCATCCCGAGATGTCACACGGTGCTTAAGGCTACCGGTAGCCCCAAGCTAACCCTTTGAGCTTGCTACTGAGTTTTAGAACTTACTTTAAGGAAAAATAGAGCAAAACACTTGTATTGTCATACTATGTTTAAACTGAAATAACTAAAAATACTGTTTGAACAACCATTACTAAAATCTGAAACATCAACTAATAGTCTAAAAAGCCTCTACTTACTAAAAGAGAACTAGAGATCATTAGGACAAACACCCAACTGACTCGAACTGAACTAAAACAAAATAAACCAACTACTATGAAGACTGAAATCAGGGAATATAGGTCCTCGAACCATGAGGACTCACGAACTGCAAAAGTGTAGATAGAGGTACTCGGGGATCACTGTCACTGCTGAGACTGAGCACCTAGACCTATATTATAAGATAATGCAGCACATAGACATATATGTGGATCAGTACTTTGAGGATGTATTGAGTATATGGGGGTGTATGTAATAAGTAAACAATATCATAAATCTTAAAATCGTGCATGCTGATATAAATGACTCACATAGCTTGATATGAATCTCATAAATCATGTATAATAAAGCATATAACATAAATCTCTTAAGTCATTACACTTAGTTCTATAATCTGTATTCTCCATCTTATTCTAAAAACTTGTAAGCAAGAGGAATCTTAAAACAAAGGATTTCAAACTTATACTTTTATCTTATGGAGAATAAAGGACTTCTTTAAAACCTAGAGATTGTAGGACTTTGGGACTTAGGGAGTTTCTTCTAACCGATATAAACCATGCGAGCTGACATGGAGTCCAACGTCTTTCCCATGTTGGGGAGAGTTGTTCCACCCTTGCCATCGGAATAGAACCTTAACTCTAGTGATCACTATCTTAACCCACTTGGGGTAAATTATCATCCTACGGTGGCTCGTAGTTCTTGGGCATGAGACCTTGGAATCAAGACCAACTCGGTTCTAAATACTACTCCCATACTTAGGCTCAGAACTTTTAGAAAATCCATCTTAAAATATAGTATAATGCTTATCTTTGCTTTAAATTATATGAATAATGTGGATTCCTATCTTAGATTAGACCTAAAAGGTCAAATATTTACTTAAAATCTGAAAATAATCTAGCCATGGGGTGCTTATGGCACAAACAATCTTTACATGGGGTCAACATCAATCTCATGTCAAACATCTCAAAATTCATGCCTGGTAATGCAAATATTCATAAATCATCTTAAAAATCTGAAAATTTTAGCAATAGGCTTGGAAATATAAGAATAATCATGTAATTCAACATTTAATCCATGAAAAATCTCATATTTTTGCAAATAAGGAAAATGGGTATAAACCCTAATTTAGATTTCATGGAAAATCGCATAAATCATAGAATTTGTAATTAAAATATGCCTTTGGGGACAAGGGTAAAAGAGTTACCCTTGTTCAAACCCCATATACCTTATTTGGCTTGATTTAATGAGGCAAGATGACTTTTGAAGCCTTGAGAATGTTCTTGGAGGCCTTTCTTGAAATTTTTTTTGGATGGTAATGCTTGAATCTTGAGTTTTTTTTGAAGAAGGGTTTGTTTCTTGTTCTTGGGGATTGATCTTTGAAAGAAACCCTAATTTGGTGTTATAGATGAATAATAAAGTTGTGAGCTCTGGTCTGATATAATTAGATGTTAAAAAAGGTAGAAAAATACACAAAAACCCTTAAACCCTTTTAAAAAGGCTAAAAAAATCACTGAACAAAGGTTGTGATGGCTTGGGTGATGGTCCATCGCTAGCGCGATGGTCTGTTGGACTGCCCATTGCATCATGCTAGAAAAAGGCCTCACTGTCTCAGTTGTGGTGGCTTGGGTAATGGTCCATTACTAGCGCGATGGTTCGTCAGCCTGACCGTCGCACTTAGGCCAGAACATGGACTTATTGCCTTAGTTACGATGGCTTGGGCGATGGTCCATCGCTATCCTAATGGTTCATCAACCTGACCCTTGCACTGGGCAATTCAGATAGCTCTCTGTAAAATGTCTATAACTTTTTACTCCGCTACCAGATTTGGACAAAATTGGTATTGTTGGAAAGGTAATTTAATTTCCCACATGATAAAAAGTCGAAATTAGGAAAATTCTATCTGATTTAAAAATTATTAATTTAGGAGGTCATCCATAAATCTTCTAGAGACTAAATTAAACTTAAGGAAAGTTTGGGGTATTACACTAACGAAGTAATTTGCAACTATGATTTTTGAGAAGGTGAATGCTGTAGGTGCATAAGGTAAAATTCCTAGGTAATATGAATCTGATATGGATAAAGAGATGAAGTATCTAGATAGATAGCTGGTGGGTTTCTGAGCCAAGGGACAAGGGTCCACTCAAGACACTTGGAACTCGAGGCAAGAGAATCAAGGTTGGAACTATTTTAGGGATAGATATTGGGATCAAAGTAGTGAGAGATTTGGTGACTGAAGGCGTAAGAATGATTATAAGAAGAAGAGTGGTGCATATGTTCAACTAAATAACGGTAATACTTATTTAAGGATGGAGGCACTGCTTACTAAGTTGGTTAAGGATTTAGAAAATCAAGATAGTTGCCTTAAGGCGATTAAGGTAGATATTTCAGGTTTGAGATAGAAAATAGAATCACATGCTACTGTGCTCAAGCAACTTGAGAAAATATTTAGTTAGATGTTAGCTACTTTGAATCACCAATAGACAGATACCCTTCCGAGTAATACAATGTAGAATTCGAAGAATGACAATCACTGTTTGGTGATCACCACTCAGAGTGGTAAGGATACTATTGATCCTTCTATACTTTTAGTTGATGAGGTTTAGGATTATTTTAATGATGCATCAAAGCGAACCTAAAATATTGGTAACTAGTGGTGAGTCATCACAAAAATCAATGGGTGTTGAGAAAAGAGTTAAAAAGAATAAAGGAAAGAGGCAGGAAATTGAGTCTGTAGTAAAGACCATTCCACGTCCTCCACCATCTTTTTCTCAAAGATTGAAGAAGAAGTCAGAGGGAGGGAAGTATCAGAAAGTCATATCAATGTTGAAGGAATTGTCTGTTAATACTCCTCCTTTGAAAACATTGAAACAGATGCCAGGCTATGCGTTCATGAAGGATTTGATTACTATGAAGTGGATAGTGACTTTTGAGTCCACTAATAATATACAATATTGTAGTTTTATTACTTCTCATTATTTAGTAGAGAAGAAGGAGGACCCAGGAGCCTTTACTATTCTATGTACTATAGGGTCCTTCAACTTCTCTCAAGATTTATGTGATTTGGGAGTTAATATCAATATGATACCATTAGTGGTATAAAAGTAGTTGTGGTTGGGAGCATCCAAACTGACATCTATGAGGTTGTTGATGATCAATCACACTATGAAAAAATTAGTTGGTATCTTATGTGATGTTTTGTGAAGGTGGTGTCCTTTATATTTCTTGCTAATTTTGTGATCCTTGACTGTGAGGTGGACTTTGAAGTCTCTATTATTTGTGGAAGTCCATTTCTAGCTATGGGTAGGGAAGATAAATTTCAGACTCAATGACGAACATCTGACTTTTAATGTGTGTCAGTCGATGTGGCAGCTGAAGGATATATGGGTGGTGTCTGTGATAGACACTATGGATGATAATGCATTGATTGTCCTTATTAAGGAGAGACTTAGGGTTGAGGCACTAGCAATAGTTATCATGAACTTTGATAGTGATGATATCTATGAATATGATGAGATATGGATGCGCTGTATGGTAAAGGTCCTTATTCTTATGCTCCTAAAAAGTTAGATCTTGACATAAAGAATAAAGCCACTCCACCAGCTCAGCTATCTATTTAGAAGCCACTGGTCTTGGAATTAAAAGTCCTTCTATCTCACTTGCGATATGCATTCTTGGGGGGTCGAGAACATCTTGCCGATTATTATTGCTGCTAATTTATTAGATTCACTGGGTGAGGCATTCATTTCAATCTTACAGATATTTAAGAGGGCCATTGGATGGACTATTACATATATTGTGGGGATTCTACCCAAGATTTGTACTCATATAATCTAGCTTGAACCAGATTGTGTTCCCAACATCGAGAACCAGTGTCGTTTGAACCAACCTATGCAAGAGGTGGTGAAGAGAAAGATCATAAAGTGATTAGATATGGGCGTGGTTTACCCTATTACAGTTAGCAAGTGGGTCAGGCCAACTCAGTGTGTACCTTAGAAGGGTGGGATCACTGATGTCCCAAATGAAAAGAATGAGTTAGTGCCCACGAGACCGGTTACTGGATGGAGAGTGTGCATGAACTATAGAAAATTGATCACTTACTCTTGTTGCAAGAATTTGACTTTGAGGTGAAAGACCAAAAAGTCACTAAAAATCAAATTGCAGATCACTTGTCCCATCTTGAGGAGGAGGCAATGCTGAAATCAGGGGATGGGCTTGATATAGATGATACTTTTCTAGATGAGCGGGTCTTGGCAATATCTCAAGACTTAATCCCCTGGTTTGTAGATTTCACCAACTTTTTGGCAAGTGATCCTTTTCAGGAAGATTTATCATTTCAGCAGCTTAAGTGATTCATGCATGAGGTGAGAAAGTTTTTTCGGGATGAGCCTTATCTTTTTTGGATTTTTGTGGATGGAGTTATTTAGATATTTATTCCTTAGGTGGAAATTATGAGCATCCTTGAGGCTTGTCATTTATCACCAATTGGGGGTCATCATGGTGGTACCCGTATAACCCATTAAATTCTGCATTGTGGGTACTATTGGACGACTATTTACAAGGATTTTCATGATTTTTCTCGAGCCTGTGATTAGTGTCAGCGGCAAGGAAAGATTTCACAAAAACATGAACTCCCAATGACACCTATGTTGGAGTTAGAGTTGTTTGATAAGTGGGGAATTGATTTCATGAGCCAGTTTGTGAGATCTTATGGGATGAAGTATATACTAGTGGTAGTTAACTATGTTTCTTAATGGGTGGAGGCTGTTGTGCTTCCCAACAATGAGGGTAGAAGTGTCACCAAATTTTTAAAGAACATATTTTCTCGATTTGGCATTCCACTAGCTATTATTAGTGATGGCAGGTCTCACTTCTATAATCTTCTATTTAAGGCCCTACTGAAAAATATGGTATGAAGCATAAGGTGGCAACACCTTACCATCCATAGATGAGTGGGTAGGTTGAGGTATCCAATCATGAGATCAAATATATAATGGTGAAGACTGTGAATGCCAACTAGACATTGGTCAAGAAAGACGATGCTTTTTGGTCCTACCATACAACTTTTAAGACCCCCATAGTTGGCTCTCCATATCAACATATGTACATAAAGGCATGCCAATTGTCAATTGAACTTGATCACAAGGCACTATGAGCGTTGAAAAAGCTTAATTTGGAGTAGAGTGATGCAACGAATATGAGAATGAGCAAGGTGAATAAATTAGTTGAAGTTGACTTTGAGCATGTGAGAGTTCAACTTTGTACAAGGAGAAAATAAAGCTGTATCATGATAAGAACATCGAGAAAAGGGTGTTTGCGCCTGCTGATATGGTTTTATTATATAATCCAAGACTTTGCTTGTTTCCTGGAAAGATGAAGTTTAGATAGTATAGACCCTTCACTATTGTTAAAGTGTTCTCATATAGTGCTATTGAGCCGAGTCATGATCCGACGCCTAGTGCACCAGGTATGTCTTCATTCCTTGTTTTAATTTATATATATGCACCGGGGATAGTACATAACCTTTAATTTAGGGGTGGGGGTGTACCACAACCGAGGATTTTTCTTACCATGTTTCTTTTCTCGTCGGCTACGCTATCATAGTAGAACTGGCATATTTAGTTCATAACATATTTTATTTTGTGTTGTTTTTTGTTTAGGTTTAACTAGGATAAAAGTAAGTAACCTAAGGGCAGTTGATGTATTTTTTTTGTTTCCAAATGTTTTGAGTAAAAGGATACCCCTATAAAAAGGTGTTTTGAACTGTGTGATGTGTTTATATGTGTGATCACTGTGAATCTTGTTATGGGATTAGGACTTAGGGATAAAATAATCATAGCTAGCTTTTGCATGAGCTAGATAGGTAGTAGCTGGTAATTTAACCTTGTACTCTATGTGTGAGAGATATATACCTAGTTCTCTTTATGCATTTAATCTAGAACTTGCTCTGTTAGTCTTGCCTAAGGTTGTAGGATAGTCAGTTAGGGAAGGATTATAGTCTATTCTTAACTTAGTATACTCTGAGCTTAAATGACCATCCAAATGAGAAGAATTACCCCTTGATCCCTATTTTAAACCTGCATAGACCTACATTTTTATTGTTTTCACCTTTAACCTTCCCAGTTTATCTACAATGAACCTATTGTGGCTCTGGTCCCTCAAATATTTACACCTCAACTCAGGTAAATCGCCTAAGTAGAGGGTGGCTATCATACGGGTGTGTAGTTAAAAATTAGGTATTAAGAAGGGTTTGAATAAGATAAAAAAATTAGAGTTGGGGTGAGGTTAAAAATTAATAAAATAAAATAAAAAAGAGAGAAAAAAATGAAAAAGAAAAAAAAGAAAGAATAAAAGAACTGCACTCAACCTGAATAAGTAATAAGGAAAAGAAGTGGACACCAAATGTAGTTGTAGTGTCAAGGAGGGTTATTCACTAATTCTCAAATGTACAATACCATCCCCAAGCCTACGTTACACGGTGAATAAATTCCTATAGTGATCCTAGTCCGACTGTTCGAAAAATAAAGGGAAAGAAAATTAGGGAAAGCCTATGGTATTCTATGCACATTGATTGAAACTTCTTTTATGTGTGTGGATGTCTCTATATCGTCCTCACATTGACATGTATGATTATATTGTGAGAGGGGAACTTCTTTGTTGTGAGGGTACATGGGTTGTGTTGCTAGCTGTTTATCTGTTCGGATAGTTTAACTTATGTATCCCTTTGGTTGTTTGTTGCTAATGTAATGAATAGCGTGATTTATTTGTGTTGAATTATTAGGATAAATAGATCCTCACAGTTGGTTTTGAAAAGTAAAAAAAATAGGAGGGGATGACATGTTTTGAGCTGAAATTCAGTTGACTGCCATAGGTACCTTAGTTTTCTCATGGTTAAGCATCATCGTACTATTTTGTTATGTGTTTGTTGCTTGAGGACATGAAAACGTTCTAAGTTGAGGGTGTTGATATGCCATGATTTCATAGCACTTTCGATGCTTAAAAACCAAAAAATATGCAACTACATAGGTCATTTTATTTGATATGATGTGAGATTATGTGTTTGTTATAGGAAGTGAAGTGGAATAAAATGAGAACGAAAAGATCCAAAAAAATGTAGTTCTTGAACAGAAATTAAAATGCACGTAAATGGTTTTTGTCAAATAACTTACAAGTTAGCATTCTCAAGCAGTGCAGGTTTTCTTGTCCTATAGTTGGGAGCTTCTACCAATTCTAATAGCATTGCTTATAATAGCAGAACCTAAATCCTTTCTTATGGCATAACCATTCCTCTTGGACAATCTACATTTTGTTTTGCAATCCAAAAGATGCTGTATGTGACACAAAACAAACCAACAATGTGCAATAGAAAAACGAAGAGATAACATGCTGCTTAAACCTCAAGCTAGTCAAATTTTTTAAATAAGAAGAGGAAATGCCAAGACACAAAAAGGAAAAATAGGTTATCAATCATTTTGTGTTCAACAATGATGTTTCAACTAGTAAGAAGCCCGAGAGGTTTCTAAATATAAAGGGTGGGATAAAATTAATCAAGAAATAGAATCTAGCACAGGTTTATTTAAATGTCTAGTTCAATCGTCTACTGAAACATTAACAATACGTATTAAAAAAAGGTAATCTAAGTAGATTAAAGTGAAAAATTATACACACTTATTGTTAAGATAAGTGATTTCCATGTTCCCATTCTTAGCTTCATGGACTAGGATGCTATAATGGGCAGCTTTTATTGCAATCTGATTTACTTTTGTGTAGACTACAGAGTCCGAGCTAGGATTTTGAGTTTAAGTTCTAGATGTTAGAAACTATAGCTTATTAAGTTTCTTGATAAATTATGTATACATATTAAGTGGATCTTCAAATACAATTATAGATTTTAAGTACAAGCTATTGGGTTGCAAACTTATAGCTCCATCCCTATCATATACTTAGAACTTGATTCAACAACTATTGTTATCTAAGATGCTTACATTCTTCAAAAATGTGAACGGGTACATGTCAATTTCTATCACGACTTGACTTCAAGAGTCATGCTGGCACCTACTTTACCCCACTAATAGGTAAGCTAAATCGTAGCTCTAAACTATAAGTAATGGGTTAGTTGGTGGAAAATGACATAACTATCAGAATTATACAAGTAAATAGAATACCAGTCATAAAACATAAGGAAATTAATATGACTAAAGAGGAATAATAAAAATAGTAATAACATCCCATGACCTAGTATGACCGGTACAAGATCTTGTTATCATAAAAATATGAGTACTATCAAAGTCAAATACATAACAATCTTGAAATAGAAAGTCTTTCCAATAATAGAAGATGGAGAAAAGGTCAACTCTAGCTCTGAGAGCTCACCCTGTCTCTAAATTCTAACTAGCATAATCACAACATCAACGGCAGCAAAAGTACTTGGACCTACACCAAAAGGTACAATAGTGTAGTATGAATACCAAAGCCATGGTTACTCAGTAGGCATCATCGTCCACTCGAGCTAAATCATAATATAAATACAATAAAATGAGAAATAAATAAGATAAGTCAAGGGAAAAGGGCAAACACAAAATAATGCCCCATATGTTAAAAGTAAACTACAAGAATAATAATAGTAAAGAGGACATAACTATCTCTAACATAACTGGGCCCATAAGCCTAGAAGACACAAACAAGGTAAATAACCCAATATGGGCCCCCATAATCCCTGTGGATGTAATCAAGAAGAAGTAATAATAGTAATTAAACCAACTATCCATATCTTGATACCATAACCTTGGATCCTTCCATGCCATAAAAACCAAGCTCGAACTGGTCTCATAATCATCATAAATAACCTCACAATGTCAGAATTGAATGGGAAATAGTGTGTCATAAGATGGACTTAAACCAGAATTAATATCATGAATACCAGACTTGAAATGGATGTTTGGACTTGAACCAATCTTAATATCATAATTTAGCGGACTTGAACCTATATATCTCAAGCACAATTTTAGAATAAACCATCATATGACTAAGGCCTCCTCGGGCTCAAGAATATAATCAAATTAATGCATAAAGGCCCATTGAGTCTACAAGAAGCTAATAGTAATCTTGGCCTAAGGTGGGTTGGAAGGACCCACTTCAAACCTCAAAAATCCACTCTTAGACAAATTTTATCCAACGAGTATAGGGTGTCAAATTTTTCAAAAAGGCAATAACTAAGCCTTATTACGACCTGAGATATTAAATTCACCTAAGGAATGGGTAGATAAGTCAATTACACCTATTTACGGTCCCTTAACTGGTTAAATAATTCAAATGGCACTAAATGTACCTCTAAGTCCTAATTCCCAATCCAAAACTAGCATAATATCATATCAATACTATAATTAATCCCAATCTAAGAGAAAGTAAATCTAGCCTTCCTATATGCCAAATAAAGCTTGCTATATTAGCAATTTACCTTTCTGAGAAGCTTTCAGATGATGCCATGCTATTAATATAGTAATCTATGCATTAATATGAAAATAATGATACCTATATTGTATTTTTATGCTTTGAGTATAAAATTAAGTCAAAGTCCCATATGGGGCCTGCTTCTAAAATCTCACTTTTGAAACGGTCGACACGTCCCTTTACGCTCAAGGATAATTTACTCTCAAGAATGGGTAAGTTTTGAGATTAAGTTATACTAAAATCTACCCAACAAGATTCTAAGAATTTGGGTCTAAATTGAAGAAATAATTAAAGGAATAGATAGAAACTTACAAGGATTTTGATGAGGAAATGAGTATTTTGAGCTCTCCAATACCCCAAAATATCCCAATGATCACTCTCCCAATTTTCCATACTCTATAGGGATTTAATACTCTTGAGACTTGTGAAAAATAGGAGAAAATTGGGTAAAGGGCTGAATTTAATTCCCTCCCAAGTGTCGCTTAAGTGGCCATGGCAGCTTAAGCAGTCATCAGTAAAGCAGCATTGGACCGCTAGCGGTACCTAGCCAATCTGGTCTTCCACTAGAGTGGATAAGCTGATGCTTAAGAGGCATATACTTTAGTGGATAAACTTCCGCTTAAGCGACTTGGCTGGGTCAGCCATGGCTGCTAAGTGGACACTGAATCAGTCTCTACTAAACCGACCCTTGGGATTCATTCAAAATCTCGTGAATGCAAATGAACTATTATACCCTATCAAATTCTTCAATCCAAACCCAATGGTGCCATAAAAATTTCCATCTGCAATTATATCAATGAAATATGGGCCCTACACCCAAGGGCCTCTTTTACCTACTTTAGGTTAATAGCCCAAAATGAGTTTGGAAGGCTTGTAACCCAAACCAAAGGATCCTTTAGCCTAAAATCAATGTTTTAGAGCTAATGGAACTGTCATAATTGGCATATGAGGTTGTTAAACTAAAGTTTATGCCCTATAGCCAATCCTTACCAGCGAAGACTTCAAAACAAAAAATTAGCTCTAAAAATCAAACGAACTGCCTGGTAATTGAACTATCAGCTCCAATAAGTCACAATTGACTTGGGGTAGATATAGGAAAGATCTAAATGGTGAAAATATGAGTAAATATAGAGATGACCTATAGGGTCATTATAATATCCACTATTAAAAGAACTTTAATCCATGAAAGTACAGGATTAGGATATGCCTAAAGGCTCAAACAGGTGGGGATTCTGGGCCGACATCTCATTCTCGATCTCCCAGTATCCTCCTCTATAAGGTGGGTGTCTCCATTCAACCTTAACTACTAGAATATCCCTAGAGTGCAACCGACTGACATCCCTGGTTACTATGACATTTGGCTCCTCTACAAAGTTCAACTTCTCATTCATCTTAACCGAGTCAAAACAAAGCACATTTGACTCATAGGGAATGTAATTCCATAACATAGAAACATGGAAAACTAGATAGATAATGTCAAAATCTAGGGAAATCATAAGCAACCTCTCCAACTATACAAAGGATCTTAAAGGGTCCAATGTATCTGAGACTGCGCTTGCTTTTCCTCTCGAACCTCATTACGCCTTTCAAGGGTGATACTCGAGGGAGTACAGGTCTCTAACTACAAACCTCAAGGAACGAAGTCTATGATCTACATAAGCCTTCTGCCTACTCTGAGATGCCCTCAGCCTATCCTAAATAACCATGACTCTATCTAATGACTCCCAAAGCAAGTCAGTACCATGAGGACTAACCTTAGAGATATTAAACAACCCAATTGGAGATTGATAATGCCTACAATATAATTTCTTTGAATGGTGCCATCTCAATTCTCAAATGGTAGTTGTTATTATATGTGAACTTTAGTAATGCTAAGTGTTGCTCGCACTAACCTCTAAAGTCCATAATATAAGCCCGAGGCATATCCTCAAGAACCTAAATAATCTACTCCAACTACCCATCAGTCTGATGGTGAAAAGTGATGCTCACATGAGTACCCAACTCCTCTTGAAAATCTCTCTAGAAGCTGGAAGTGAATACTGAGCCTCTATCTCAAATAATAGATATGGGTACCCCATATAGGTTAACTATCTCAGGAATATAGATATAGGCCAACCTCTTGGCACTAAAGGACATTTGAATAGGAAGAAAATATGCTGATTTGGTTAACCAATATATAATGACCCAAGGGAAACCACTACCAAAGTCCATGGTGATCTGCTCCCACTTCCACTCGAGAATGGGCAATCTCTGAATTAGGACACCAGGCCTCTGATGCTCAGTCTCTATCTATTGTTAACATAGGCAACAAGCTACAAAGTCCACCATATTTCTCTTCATGCCAGTCCATTAATAGTGCTGCCTTAAATCACTCTACATCTTAGCTGTCCCAGGGGGGATAGAGTACCTGGAGCTATGATCCTTATGCAATATCGATTGAATCAAGTCACCAACCCTCGAAACATAAATACAACCATCATATCTTTGAATACCCTTAGAATCTATTATAACCTGCCTAGACTAATCACTCAACACCTAATCACGAATGACATAAAATCTTCTATCCTCAAACTTGCAATTTTGAACTTGCTCAAATAAGGTAGACCTCATCTCAACACTTGCAAAGATCCTCCTAGAATCAAAAATATCAAGTTGCACCATCAAGTTGTCTAAGTAATGTATGTCCTATGCGATCAACCTCTTAGAGAATGAAATCAAAGCCAATTTACCCATACTCACTACCTTTCAACCCAAGGCATCCGCTACCATATTTGCCTTGCCTAAATGGTTTAGAATAGAAATATCATGATCCTTCAGAAACTCCATCCATCTATGCTTCCTAGAATTAAGCTCTCTTTGAATCATAAGAGTCTGAAGACTATGATAATTAGTGTAGATCTCACAATTCACGTCATGTAAATAATGCCTCCAAGTTTTATGCACAAAAACTACTGCTGTCAACTCCAAATCATAAGTAATAACTCGACCCTGCTACATCAAAACACAACCCTAGACAAACATAATAAGTATCACAATATACGGTGAATTCCTCTACCTCAACAAGAAGAGTCAGTATAGGAGTTAAAGTGAGAAAACCTTTAAGCTTCTGAAAGCTCAACTCGCACTCCCTCAAACCATTTGAAGGGAACCTCCTTCTAGGTCAATCTTGTAATCAGCGCTGCAATAGTAAAAAATCCCTCAACAAACCACCTATAGTAATAAGCCAAACCTATAAAGCTATGAATATCAGACGGAGATATTGGCCTAGTCCATATCACGAATAGACTCAATCTTTGCTAGGTCTACCATAATCCTATCTATAGACACCACATGTCCTAGGAATATTACCTACATGAGCTAGAATTCATACTTTGAGAATTTGGCAAAAAGCCTATGTGCTCTTAAAGTCTGGAGCACAATCTTTAAATGCTGCGTATGCTCCCCCTTAATCCCCGAATAAACAAGAATGTCACCGATGAACACAATTACAAAAGAATCCAAACAAGGTCTAAACATGCAGTTCATCAAATCCAAAAATGCGTCTGAGGCATTAGTCAACCCAAAAGATATTACTTGGAACTCATAATGGCTATATCAAGTCCTAAAGACGGTCTTTGGGATGTTCCCAGCCCAAATCCTTAACTGATAGTAATTGGACCTCAAGTCAATCTTAGAGAACATTGTTGCTCCTTGAAGTTGGTAAAAAAAGTCATCAATACGAGACATAAGAAACATATTATTCATAATCACCTTGTTAAGATACCTGTAAACAATACATATGTTCAAGGAACCATCCTTCATATTCACAAACAGGATAGGAGTACCTTAAGGCAACATACTCGGCCTAATGAAACACTTCCCAAAATATCTTGAAGCTGAGAATTTAGCTCTTTAATAAACTCAATACCACGCTTAGGAGGAAGACCAAGTAGATTGATAGGAAAAATATTAGGAAAATCACCGACTGTAAGAACAGTTCAAGTGAGAGACTTGCCACGCTAACATACGAATATAAGAAATATGGACTCGTAATCTCTTGATATAAGTCTTCTACCCCTAACATAAGAAATAATCCCCATCGATGCATGGATAAAAAATACCTTCAACACAAGCTAAGTTATGCCAGACATGGATAAGGTAATGATTTTGGCAAAAGACTCCAAGACCGCATAATAGGGAGATAACCAATCTATGCCAGAATCACATCAAAATCTACCATATCTAACACAATAAGATCAGCCTGAGTATCAAACTCTCAAACAGTCATGATACATGATCGATAAACTTGATCCACTACTAAAGAACCACCCATGGTAGTAGATATATGTAATAACATAGATAAAGAATCCCAAGATAACTCTAACTACAGTGCATAATAAACAAATACATAAGAATAAGTGGATCCTGAATCAAATAAACCAAAACTTGACTGATGGCACACTGAGATTGTACATATAATAAAATCATTCAAAGGCTCTACCTCTGGTCTACCAGGTACAACATTGACCTTGTCCACCACCTACCTGAGCGCTTGATTGATCACCTATCCTACTTGCCTTTTCATGAACCAATTTCTCAAGTCATGATGGTAACTATGACAACCCCTAGTAGGTAAGCCAATCCTAACCCAAAACTACTAGTAACATACTACCAATAGAAATGTAAGAAAAATGCAAAATATAGTAAAAAGGCTAAAATACACAAGATAGTCTCAAAACTTGGTGGAATTAGTACAAGAGCTTCAAATATAATGGAACTACAACATGAAGTACTAAATGAATATACTGATACAGCTCATCTCTAAATACAGTGTTTAGTCTTATACATAAAAGGGAGAATAGTATTACTTTGAACGCCAGGAGCACACTCTACATCTCCGAAGCATAGATGCTTCACACGAAAAACAAAACAATAAAGAGAATGTATACTATGATCTACAAGTTGCAAAAGTATAGTATAAGTACCAAACATGTGGAACTCACTAGGAAACTACCAACTGAGTTACAATGATAACTAAAATATATATAACTTGCAAGAAAGTATTTAAACTATGCTCAAAACTCTAGAGAACTAACATAGCAAAGCTAATCTAGCCATACTCTGGGACCTAAGTACTATACCATATATCACTGTTCATTACGCAAATAAAGAGTAGAAGAAGGATATATGTAATAGTATAAGAGGCCAATGAATGGACATATATCATAAATAAAGGAAGAAATAGATATAGGATAATATCCTAGCCTCTTAATTAAAGTAGGAACTAGTGCAAACACAATCAAGGTCTAAAATCATAATTCCTAACCATGGGATAATCATGCGTAATAAGATAATCATAAAAGGAATCAAAATGATACCTAAAATCTCAATACCAATCCAATAATCAACCTATCACGAACTAACCATAAAAACAATAATAATATAAGGTAATCGGCTAGCACATAACCCGGAGGTCCAATTAGCATATAACACATCAAAAGCAATACTCATAACCTGTACCTATGAACCCTCCATAAGGCTGATAATTATAGACGTATAGTGGTTATAGGCAATGCGCATGCAAGGATAAATGCAAATTGAATCCATAATATCCTAACCAATACAAGTAACATAAAGAACCCAGTATATACACCTCCTCCAGCTCAGTGGCTTGCAAAGGTAGGACCTATGATGACCTCTCTTCTCTGGCATGATAGCTTGCAACGTATGGGCCCCTAGGGGGTTCGAGAGTACCCATTTACATTGACCTAGTCTTGATCTAGGATTTATAATAACCATTATCATCATCAATATACACCGTCCAGTACCAAAGATATTTATAAAAATACATGAGCAAGTGGGTGGCTAAAAGAGTGTGAGTTCGTAAATCTATTGACTAAGGTAAAATTCGAGACTAAATCATCATAAAAGTGTAGAAAGGGTCAAAACCTCTCTCGACCTAGGTAAACAATAGTAGAAAAATTGTTGACTAGAATTTATCTCAATCGAATCTCTAAAACATCATTTTTAGTATTAAAGGCTCATTAGTTATTTATTAAGATGGTACGATTCCAGTTATGAAATTTTTTTTTTTAAAATAAAAACTGGGAATAAATCCCTTATTAGGAAAAATAGTAGTAAAACTGTATTTTTAGTTGGAACTGTACCATTTACTATTTTAATGAGCATGAATGTTTTCTCTGCATTCCATCACTAGTATCCAAACAATTCGATCATAAGCATCAAAACATCTATAAACTACGACCACATCTTTTACAAGGATAAATCACTTCCTAAAATCCAACTAATATCATAATTACGAACTTAAAATTAACAATATATATATATATATATATATATATATATATTTATATGAGTATATTTATATGGTATAACCATAATATCATAATCCAACAAAACCATCACAACCCACTGAGTATCATAGTAAAGATTGTAATAAAGGATCATTAGTCTCAGCTATGCCTAAAATGCTAGCAACATAGGGTAATAGGATCCTAGAAGCATAATAAGTAGTTCACCTTAAGGGTCGATACATCCATCTAATCCCTAAAAGTCATAATTTAGGTTAAGTCACGGTGTTCTACCTAATATTATATCCTAACATCCCTATATAGCATGCAACATGTATATATTTATATATAATAGACCATATCATGAAAAGGATTAAGAAGAAGCCTAACTAAATGCTAAACTACAAATCCTTGAATAGACAACAAATCATCTGTTTTTACTCCACAATTCTAAAATACCGTCATGCTATCAAAATTGTAATATACATATTGTTATAAGCAAATGAGACCTATATTGATAGATTAAGGGTCGGGTCAAAATTTGGGTCAAGGAAGAGTCTGTGGGGACTGTAAATGGAATCTAAAATTGAATCCATCATGAGACTCCTCAAGGACAAGGAATATGTGCTAAAAATTTAAAAATAAGAGGTGAAGGAATTGTGTAATACCCCGAGAATCCAAATCAATAAGGACCACCGTTGTATAACTATTCATTAATGAATGTCGCTTATCCTTTTTAGAAGACAGTATGCTGCCACTCGGACTCAGTACCATGCTTCATGATCATGAGAAATAAATTTTAGTACTTTTGTAGTTTTATGAGTGATTGTGACATCTATTAAGGCCTCAAATAACTCCTAGCCATTGGACGAATCAAAATATCCCTTACTGATTGAGTTCTTTAGAATGATGTTGCTATAGTCAACTTCAAATGAGTATATCATTCATTTTACTAAGGTATTTTGAGCTCATGACATACCAACAGATATATAATTGAATTATTTTTCCAATAATACCAATTTTTCCTTAATCCAATATCAGAGCAAAATGTTATGCCCATTTTACCAGAGAGTTGTCTGACAATCTAGGTGCGATGGCCAGGGTGATGGACTGTCAATCCAGTGATGGACCGTCAAGCCAGGCCATCAATCCAAGTTAGTGAGCTCATTTTCTAGGCATAAACTAATGGTTTGAGTGATGGTTTGTCAACCGGACCAGTTCAATGACTTAATGATGATTTTAATGAGATCTTTTAGTTTTTTTCACCCTTTTTAACCCTTAATTCCATCAACTTAAACAACATAACTCTTCTTTCATCATCAACATCATATTTAGGGTTTCTATAATATCATTCTCCAAGAACAAGATTCAAGCCCTTTCTTTAAGAAAACTCAAGAATCCAAGCATCACCATTCAAGAACCTTCAAGAAAAGTTATTCTCCTTCAAGATTTAAGTTTTTCAGGCATGTTAGATATTCATCCATGTGAACTTTTCATCCTTGGAGTCGAATAATCCAATTTCAAATTCAAAGTTATGATTTTTACAAGTTATTATGATATTAACCATGAATCCCTATGAATTTTTATTCTACACTATGTTTACATTTAATTGTTGTTTTCATTAATCCCCACACGTTTGAATGGTGTTATTCATTGAGTTAAAACTTAATTGGTGATTTTAGTAGTGAAATTATGCTATTACTACAAGTCTTAAAACTATTCCCATGCTTAGCTTAAACCATAAATTGCAAGTGTTTGATAAAATGCCTATAAGAATGAGCTTTGAATAAATGCTTACATATCAAGTCCTTAAAGTTTTAGTATGATCCTGAGTTATCATAAAATAGTAAATATAGTTTAGTCTAGTATTTAGTGTTGTTTAAGTTAAGAGTAGGATTTAGCACCAAGAGAACCCAGGGATGAGGGCTCACCTGCTAGTAGAGGGTATGGACCTTAGTAGAAATCCCCACATTCCATAACTACATAGCCAACGTAGGTTGAGACGTTAACCTGACAGTTGAGGGTTGACACATATCTCATAAGGGTACCTTCCAATTGAGGGTAACCCTTAGTCTTTCGGGAAAAAACTTTAGTAGATCCACACAGCTATATATTAGAACCCATGCCACGGTACTAACACCTTTCTAATTGGGGTCACAGGTTGGACCCCAATTAGGTCATTGGGGAATGTTAGTTAGATGATAGCTTCCACAGTCTCAGTCCGGTATTTAGTTTAGTAATAAGTTTTAGTTTTGCTGACCATCGCATACAGATGTCAGTTATCCATTTATCAGTATTCAGTATTTTAGTTTATAGATTATATTCAAATAATGTGTCATGCTTGGTCATGCATTCTCAGTCTTTACATATCTCATGCATTCTGAGTCTTTACATATCTCATGCATTCTCATTCTTTATGGATCTCATGCATTCTACTCAGTACTCCATGTTATTCATTCAAATAGTTATTACTCATGCACATGAAACCATGCATATTAGCTTGACCTCATTTAGCATACCAGTATATTCAAAGTGCTGATCGCATACTCATTTCTTGCACTATGATGTCTTATATCATAGGTTCGGATGTTCGAGTTCCTGACCGTACTTAGACAGATTATCCTATTTGTAGCAATAAACAATTGTGATTCCTTATCCTTTGAGGACAAGTTATCTTACATTCAATATGTCATTAGTTTAGTTATTTAGTTAGTCAGTGTTAGTTGGGGGCTTGTACCATCAACTCCACAGTTAGTTAGTTTAGAGGCTTTTAAACTAGTACAGATAGTTAATTTTTAGTTGTTAATATCAGCCATTTTATCAGTATTACCAGTGTTGTTTTACAAGCATTATTACAACTATGATTTAAGCCTTATGGTATTTTTCAGTTAAATTCTGCAATTACTTTTTTGTTATCAGTTTTATTCAGTGCTCATAGCATGTACCGATATCATGGGTTAGCTTGTGGTCACTTGTGACCGTAAGCACTATGTAAAGCCCAAGGTATACTCTCGGGGTGTTACAAACTTAGTATTAGAGACTAAGTTTTAAAGTGGCCTAGGGAGTCTAAAAGACGCATTAAGTAGAGTTTTATGCATGGGTGTGAAATACGCCACACTTATGGATAAGAGGCTACAAGAAATTTTAAAAAAAGTTTCCCTTCTTTTAGTATTTATGTCGTGCGATTGAGAATGACCTCTAATTAAAATTCAATTTTGAATCATCCTTCCTTTCATGCATAGACAATGCCTCCTAGAAAGAATTACAAAAAGAGGAGTAAGAATCAGCCCACACCTTCGCCTGTTCAGGAAGATCCCCTGAATGAGCATATCTCTCACACCGAATTTAGAGTTTCCTCTACTACCTTATCTTATTTAGAAGTTGCTCAGAATAATCAGTAAGATGTTGTCCTATCTAGGGTCATGGTTTATGCTCAGTAGATTGAGGAGGAGAAAGATAAGGAGAATGAAAGAGAGAATAAGAGGGCTATGATAGGTAGTTTTAATTTTTCTCAGCCAAGGTGATAACGCTCAACTTACATGTCAATTTAGTGCAAGGCGGTCGTCATCAATATATTTACCCAACTTTGGAGTCGGGGTCGAATCCACGAGGAACAATGTGAGTGATGATTAAAATAATTTAAAACTATAGCAATAAGTTGAATTCAAACAAACGATACGAAAAGATAAAATGGGGATTTTTGATGATCAAATAAATGTTAAAGTTTTAACTTGCTTCAGAGATCAAAACTAGAATTTCAATGGTTCAAATCAGTGATAGAGAGGAACTAGGGTTATGATCACTATGATTATTAACCCTTATTAAATAATAGCTGTGGTATTGGGTTCTCATGACTTGTGGGAAACGCCAAATTATCAGTTTCAACAGTCCATAAAAGTGTTTCTCAACTTACTTAGATGTTGAACTCCCTAATTCTCTCGAACTTAGGAAATCATTCTATTCATACTGATTTTATCTCAAGTTGATCAATCTTGTTACAACATTAATCATTAGATGAGAGCTTAACCTTCCCAAATCCTTGTTCATAATTCACTACCTTTAGTTTATTTCTCAATTTGAGCAAATCAACATAACGCGAGATCTATTGTTTGCAACCAATAAATAACAATCATAACAAAGTAATAATCAAGATGTCTCCACAATCACTCAAACCCTAACCAACTATTAAATCCATAGAGGAATAACCATAGATCCGACAACCCTAGTTGTAGGTTTTTTGTGCCACATGAAAAAAGAAATAGGTAGCAACAATTATATTCATCATTCAAAGTAATTAAACTTACAAAAGATGAAGTTTGAAGTTGATTCTATTCTAAGTTCAAGAGAAAATTCTCACAACCAAATCAAAGAGTTGAAAATTGAATTCTAAGTTAAAAGAGCCAAAAAGAAAAGTAAACTCCCTTTGAATAAGTTCCAGATGTTCATCCACCTCAATGAAAACCCTAACGTATGCTTTACATACTTCAGCCTAATTATGGAAACAAAATCATAGATCACAGTATTTTCTCGGACAGGTGACGAAGTGTGTGACGGCTTATCAGGAGTCTGACGACTTATCAAGAATGTCGTCAACTCCTCTTCACTTTTCACAATCTCTGCCTTAGGTTGATGATTAAACGTGATGGCTTATCAGACATATGATGACTTATCAGAATTGTTGTCGCTTCTTCACTTCAAATCCCATTCCCTGCCCAAGCCTAACGATGAGCTTGATGGCTTATCACACTTCTGAAGGACTATCACAGATGTCGCCATGAATTCCAGGTGAAGCTCATTCTCTGTCTAAGGCTGACGACAACTCTGATAGTTTATCACAAGGCTGACGGCTTATCAGACAAGTCGTTAGCAATACTTTCCTCTCTACTTGATCAGAAATCAACTTTTTTACTTCCATTATTACTGGTTCTTTTGCATCTTCACTTTTACTGCAATATCAAAGAGAAAACAATAAAAAACAACAAAAGTTTCTTAAGACTTTGAAATTATTCGCAGTTAAAAGCCTCAAATGTGTTAGCATCTGCTTACACATCAACACCCTCAACTTAAAATAATTATTCGTACTAAAGCAACTAAAACACAACCAAGAGGATACAAGGTACATTCGGCAGTCAACCATCCATATTATCTCAAAACATCTTCACCATCTCCAAGCTCAATTAATTCTACAAAAATAACTATGCATATTATTCAAGAACAACAATGCGACATACAGGAATCAAGATATGACATCAATTCAGCAACAATAACCATGCATGTACCAAGATTATACTATCCAAACAAGTTAGCAACTAACAACGTAACCAGTATGCCCTCACTACAAAGAAGTCCCACTTCACTTATATCAGACATCACATATGTAACCATGGGGGAAATCAAAAGACGTTCACTCTCAGAATGAAGTTCCAATCAATGTATCCCAAATATCATAGGCCTGCCCTTATTTTTATGACCAAGATTTTTAGACAGGTCAGCTAGTATCACTATAGATCTTCTCTTTGGCTTGTAATGTAGTCTAGGGGCTGGTATGATACTCGATGATATTTAAAGTGACTAAGCCTCCTTGGCACTACACTAGCTTCTGGGGTCTCACTTATCAACCTTTACCTTATTTCTCCCTTTCTTGATTAAAGCACATTCAAGCTGGGTATAGTTTTTATTTCTTCATTATTTTTTTCACAACTTTTCTTTTTTTTTTTAATTCTTTTTCTACCACACCCAGTCTTGCATATCTTTTTACCCTTCTTCACACTCACTTTACACCACGCACCCCTATGATAGCCACTCTCAACTTAGGCTATTTGCCTAAGTCAAAGTGAACAATGTCCAAGGAGGACCAGGGACAAAACAGGTTCATTATGATACAAATGGGAAGATGATAGGTAACATAAAAAGAATAGGCATTCAGGCTCAAAATCAGGATCAAGGGATATTATTCACACATGGAAGGTCATTTAGGCTAAAAGTGGACTAATATCACAACGACCTATGATCCTCTCCTTACTACTATCCTATAACCAAGGCAAAACTAAACGGGCAAGTTTTGGATTTAACACACAATGGGAATTAGGTAGTATCTCACACACACATGGCACAAAGGTACATCACAAGCTACTACCCATTTGGTTCATGCAATTGTTTAGCAATGGTTATCATGTCACTAGTACTAATGCCATAACAAGATGCACAGTGGTTACACATAAATGCATATCACACAGTTATAAAATAGACCATTGGAGAGGTGTTCAAAAATTGACAAAAATATGTTAACTACCTAAGGTACTTGTATTTCTCCTAGTCAACTACAACATTTTACAACAAATCATAATATGCCTAAACATGCCGGCTCTACTGGGAACAAGACTCTGGGGAAAAGAGGCATGACAACAAAAACCCCAAGAGGACATCAAAACCCACAAGTAGCCCCACCCTTAATTTAAAATCATACAATGTCCCAAATGCGTCAAACCAAAACAAGAGAATTAGAAACATACCTGTGGCACCATGGGTGCAGAGATCTGATGCTAATCACATAATACGAATACAAACAACAAAATACCTTTGGTTGCCTCCCAAGCAGCGCTTGATTTAGTGTCATGGCATAACCCAACTCAGCTTTTTTCTCCACCTTGAGGATATGGATTTCACCCCCAACTTAGAGTCCATCTTCTTACCTCGATCATAGGGGGTGGTACAAAAATTAAGAAGTCGAGTAATGGATTGAGCGTGGTAAACCACTCAGCCTTAAAGTAAGGTATGTTTTTATGTTGCTTGTCTAATGTAAAATCAAGAATATAAGATTCTTGTTCCTCATCTTCACACTCTTCTACTATTTTTAATGATTCCACATAAAAGATATCATCGAAACATAATGTAGAAAAGTGCTTTGAATGTGGCCCAATCAATCCTACTTTAAAATTTACACTATCTACTGCACACTCACTTTTATTCACCTTCTCGACATCTTCACTTCGAATTGGGATTGTCTTTATTAGAGATTTTCCTTGTTTCTTCTTTTGCCTCTAGCACCATAACCTTAATCTTGACATCATCTCTCACGGTTTGGTTGTTTGGAAAATTACTGAGGGTTGCTCAACATCAAGCTCAAAATTAATATAGGGTTCTTGCTCCTCATCTTCACGCTCTTTCATTATTTTAAATAATTCCACAGACAAGATATCATCTAAACAGAATATAGAAGATTGCTTTGAATGATTGACCTCTATATCCATCTCCTCATGAATGATTGTCTTCATGTATTGACATATATCACATACGATATCATACATTTCTTTCTCGAGATCCAACATTCATTGAAACATATCTTCAATGCCATTCTTCTCAGTGCTTCATTCTTCTTTTTATTGACCATAAGACCTATCAAACTCATAAGAAAAACTAGAATTTGGGTTAACATAATAGGGGGAGGGGGAATTTAGGCAATCACTCCAATGTCCATATTGACCACCACATAAAGAACAATCATACTACCAGTAGGATGGAGATGGTGCACACATCTCTCTCCAGGTAGCATATCTATATTTTTGCCAAAAGTGAGGTCCATTACAGTATAGACATGGATCATCAAGATAAGATTTTCAACCACCAAACTCATGTTCATTCCACGATGCCATAGTAATAAGTAAACTAAAATAAAAATATTCCTAACACAAGAAATAAAAGAAAACTAAAAAAAAATATTTACAAGTTTGAATTTAAGAAAGTAGGCTAAAATTCCAAACCAACTCAATACGCCAAATTGTTCCCCGACAATGGCATTATTTTTTGATAACACTCAACTTACACGTCAATTTAGTGCAAAGCGGTCGTCGTCAATATATTTATCCAACTTTGGAGTCGGGGTTAAATTCACGGGAACAATGTTAGTGGCAATTAAAATAATTTGAAACTATAGCTATAAGTTGAATTCAAACAAACGATACAAAAAAATGGGGTTTTTGATGATCAAACAAATGTTAAAGTTTTAACTTGCTTCAGAGCTCAAAACTAGAATTTTAATGGTTCAAATAAGTGATAGAGAGGAGCTAGGTTTATGATCACTATGATTATTAACCCCCATTAAATAATAACTATGGTATTGGGTTCTCATGACTTGTGGGAAGCACAAATTATGAGTTTTTCCATCTAAGTGTTTCTCAACCTACTTAGATATTAAATTCCCTAATTCTCTCGAACTTAGGAAATCATTCTATTCATATTGATTTTATCTAAAGTTGTTCAATCTTGTTACAACATTAATCATTAGATGGGAGCTTAACCTTCCCAAATCCTTGTTGATAATTCACTATCTTTAGTTTATTTATCAGTTTGAGCAAATCAACATAAGGCGGGATCTATTATTTGCAACCAATAAATAACAATCAGAACAAAGGAATTATCAAGATGTCTCCACAATCACTCAAACCCTAATCAACTATTAAATCCATAGAGGAATAATCATAGATCCCACAACCCTAGTTGTGGGTTTTAGTGACATATGAAAAAGAAAGAGATAGCAACAATTATATTCATCATTCAAAGTAATTAAACTTACAAAAGATGAAGTATGAAGTTGATTCTCTTCCAAGTTCAAGATAAAATTCTCACAACCAAATTAAAGAGTTGAAAATTGAATTCTAAGGTAATAGAGCCAAAAATAAAAGTAAAATCCCTTTGAATAAGTTCTATATGTTTAGTCCCCTCAATGAAAACCCTAACATATGCTTTAAATACTTTAGCCTAATTATGGAAACAAAATCATAGATCACAGTATTTTCTTGGATAGGGGAGATATATGTGATGACTTATTAGGAGTCTGATGACTTATCAGGAATGTCGTCAGCTCCTCTTCACTTTTGAAAATCTCTGTCTTAGGTTGAAAATAAGATGTGATGGCTTATCAGACATGTGATGACTTATCAGAATTGTCTTCACTTTTTTACTTCAAATCCCATTCCCTACCTAAGCCTAATGATGATCCTGATAGCTTATCACACTTCTAACAACCTATCATAGATATCGTCACAAATTCTAGCTGAAGTTCTTTCTTTGTCTAAGGCTGATGGTAACTCTGCTAGCTTATCATAAGGATAATGGCTTATTAGACAAGTCATCAGCTATACTTCCCTTTCTACTTGCTTAGAAATCAACTCTTTTACTTCCATTATTGCTGGTTTTCTTGCATCATGACTTTTACTGCAATATCAAAGAGAAAACAATCAAAAACAACAAAAGTTACTTAAGACTTTGCAATTATTCTCAGTTAAAAGCCTCAAATATGTTAGCATCTGCTCATACATCATAAGGTCAGAGAGAGGTAACCGTTTTGAGTTTAGTCAAAAGTTTTTTTCCCCAATTCTATCTTCAACTAGTGTACCAGTACCAAAGTTTAGTATTGATAGTCGGGATGAGGCGTCAGGCTCCAAAACTTAGGTAGTATGAGAGTGGTCATGCCATCTGTTTTATAGAGAATATGGTAGAAATCACCTAGGTGTGTGTAGAGCTAGAAGTAATGTATATTTTGGATGTGGTCATCTAGGCCACAAAATTTGAATATGTAGATTAATGTCTCAGAAGGGAAAGGATTCGCACCAACAGGGTTAGTTCAACCGACCTCTAGTTCCATCTGGTTGCCTAACTAAGAAGGGCGTCGCTCCTAGTGACACCAATGGTCAATGCCAGAATAGACTTTATGTACTCTAGTCTCATCTTGATAAGGAAAGCTCTTCTAATATAGTCACTAGTACGTTACAAGTCTTTAATCTTTGTGCTTCTGCTTTATTAGACCTCGGAGCCTTACTTTCTTTTGTAACACAGTATATAGTTGTTAATTTTGGTGTCATTCTCGATACTCTAGTAGATCCTTTCTTAGTGTCTACTTTAGTAGGTAAACCTATTCCAACTAGACGGGTATTCAAAAATTACTTGAATACAATATTCCAGAAAATTACTTCAGTTGATTTTAGAAATAGAGTCGTTCAGTTTCAATTTCCTGATAAACTAGTCATTAAATAAAGGGGTAGTACCTCAATGCTTAGGATTCATACATGTTTTTAGATTCTTTCTCAGAATCGTATGATAGCATATGATCTAGAATTTAAAGCATGAAACCAGGAGTTCAGTAACAATAGTAGAGTTGGGATGGTGTTATCTAAATTCAGGCTGATTATATTTTATGGGGCTAGTCATATGAAAGGTGAATCAGTAGGCTTAAAGTAGTGTATACAAGAATTTATCTTTGTTAATTCAAAAAATATGTTGTGGATGTGATATTTGTAGGCTATGATGAAAGTAGTATGGTTATTAAATTTTTGGGGATATCCATGATATATGTTAGAATTTATGTTTGAATCTTTAAAGGTTGAGCTAATAGAAAGAGAAGTTCAAAATTCAAAGTTAGTCAATTTTAAGTTGTTACATGATATTATTGGGGCTATAGAGGGTTAAGAGTTGTATCTCAGAAGAAAGTACTAGCAGTGAGTTTTACATTATCAGGTATAGTCTATCAGGGCAAGTATAGTGTTTAGGTGCATTATTCTACTCCAGACGCTAGAGTAAAGTGGTGATAGTTTAGTTTAGAGTTGTTGATTAAGTGGTTCATAGACTTAGAATGCTGAATATAAGCTAAGAGAGAGATGGTAGAACAAGTAACCAAGTCAGGCTCTTAGATCCTAGTTGTGATGCCAATATGTGTAGAAGAGCAGTCGAAGAGGATGATACCCAACCCGTGCTTATCTCAATGCAAGGTTTTTCAGTTATCATGATATCTACTCATGCCTTACATCTCAGTTACATAATCATAGTTCATGTTCATGAACATCATAGAGAATTATATATGCTTTCAGTTCCTAGTATGAGGAGTTCTAGTTCACCCAGCTGTCCAAATCATATTCCATGAATTTATGAACTCCAAACTCAGGTCATGCAACTCATGACTCATGTATTCATGTTTTATAGTATGCTTAGTTCCCATGACTCATGCTATACCCCTAATGATCAGCAAAATTCAGATTATGCCATGTATATCCTTAGTTTAGGTCTTTTAATGAATCCATGATATTGATATTCTATTCCTCAGGCCTCTTTTAAGGGTCAAGTTCTGTATAGTGTTCATGCATGCTTCAGGTCCTCAGATTTTAACCTTTTAATAATCTTTCCTAATGAAATGATATAACAATGAGAAATTACTTAGGTAGGAGAGAGTAAATGTTTCATATTAAGGAAAACTTGTTGCATGCTTGATTTACACGAAGCTATAGTTATGAAGATAGGCTTGAATGTCATGTTGGTGTGAGAGTGGATAAATGCATTATGCATTAGTAAATAGCTAGTAAGAGGTTGTATTTAGTTGGTGAAGGGGAAATCAGAATTATTTAGGAGATGGGAAGTTATGAAATACATAGTGTATTGAATTCATGACTCAGACTAGTATTATAGTGTTATGTGTGAATTTTGTAGATTTATGTAGGCTTGATCATAGTGGGAGAATTCAGTCCAGCTCAAACTTTAGTAGGTAGAGTTATTACTGCCCATGTGAATATTTTCAGTAGTATCAAGTGAAGTGCAGTATTAAGGTGGAAGGTATAGTTAAGGAAGTATTCTAGGAGTATGTGTAGCTTGAAAGTAGCAGCTGCATTGTCTAAGTCATAGCAATTCTATCCTAGCTTGAGTTTCATATGCCTATGTTCCGTGTTACAAAATTGTATCCATGATGGGATTCCATATGAAGATGTATTATTTAGATCATACCCAAGATTCTCTACTCTATAATATTATTAGAAATTCATAGAAAGAGCATTGAAGAAATCTCTAGTTGAGTATAAGTTTTCAGTATGATTTAGTCTGTAAAGCCAACAATTTAGTTTAGCAGTCAGACAAACAAGCTCCTATGGTTTCCCATTTTTCCATCTAGTCATACTATATGAAGTCTCATGAACATGGCTATTCCATGAGATAAAACATTTACACCTCTGAAAATTATGAATTTAGCTCAGTTTAGTTCATGCATCAGTTTCAGATTCTAGATATCAGTCATAATTTAGTTTGTAAGTTCCCATTCTCAGTCTTTCCTCAGTATTTAAACCAGGTCAGTATCTTTTAAGGGATAATACATCCCAAAGGGGATATGTACTGTATTCCCCCAAGCTTTTATGTCATAAACCTTCCATCTTCTCTCCATGTAACAAGATCCAGCTTAAAGTAATGGGTACTTATAAGTTGACTCTCTCGTTTCTATCTAAGCCTTATAACTATTCTCATGTCATTGCATGTATTCACAAAATCAATTTAGTCATGTATCATGTTTCAAAATTAGTCATGAAATCATATTTCAGTCATGCATGTTCAGTATATGCTCTTAGTTACCTTAATACAGTACTCTTAGTCTAACCAGTCTCATTCGAGGATGAATGTTCTCAAGGAGGAGATATTGTAACACCCCGAGAGTCCAGACCAATATTAGAAACATACTTCAATCTTATGAGAATAAATTATAGTGCTTTGGCAGTTTTATAAGTGAGTCTGACGTATATTAATGCCTCAAATAACTCTTAGCTATTGGACGAATCAAAATATCCCTTATTGATTGGGTTCTTGAGAAGGATGTTGATAGTCAACTTCAAATGTGAATATCTTTTGTTTTACTAAGAACTTTTGATCTCATTACCTACCAATAGATATATAATCAAATTATCTTTTCAATGATACAATTTTTGCCTTAATACAATATCGGAGTAAAATGTGAGGCTCGTTTTACCAGAGAGCTGTCTGACTGTCGGGGTGCGATGGCCATAGTGACGGACCATCAAGCCAGTGATGGACTATCAAGCCAGGCTGTCAACTCAGGTAGTGAGCTCATTTTTTGGCCATAAACTGATGGTTTGAATGATGGTCAGCCACCAGAGTGACGGTCCATCAACCGGACCCGTTCAACGACTTAATGATAATTTTAATGAGATTTTTGGGTCTTTTTCCACCCTTTTAACTCCTAATTCCATCAACTTAAACAAAAATAACTCCTCTTTTATTATCAACATCAAACTAAGGGTTTCTATCAAGATTATTCCCCAAGAACAAGATTCAAGCCCTTTCTTTAAGAAAACTCAAGAATCCAAGCATCACCATTCGAGAACTTTCAAGAAAAGTTATTCTCCTTTAAGATTTAAGCTTTTGAGGTATGTTAGATGTTCATCCATGAGCCCTTTTCATCCATGGAGTACAAGAATCCAATTTCAAATTCAAAGTTATGATATTTACAAGTTATTGTGATATTAACCATGAATCCCTATGAATTTTTATTCTATACTATGTTTACATGTAATTGTTGTTGTCACTAATCCCCACACATTTGAATGGTGTTGTTCACTGAGTTAAACCTTAATAGGTGATTTTAGTAGTGAAATCATGGTATTACTATAAGTCATAAAACTATTCCCATGCTTAGCTTAAACCATGAATTGCAAGTGTTTGATGAAATGCCTACAAGAATGAGCTTTGAATAAATGCTTACATATCATTTCCTTAAAGTTTTAGTATGATCCTGCTATTATTTCTATTGAGTCCTGGGGGTTTGAATACCTGAAATTTAGCTACTTAGCTAGTTTTTTTTTTATATATACAAAATAATTTCAAAATAGTTACGAGCCCGATCATTTCAGTCAGTTACTATAAAACATTAAATATAGTTTAGTCCAGTATCTAATGTTGTTTAATTAAGAGTAGGATTTAGCTCTGATCAAAACCAGGGACGGGGGCTCACCTGCTAGTAGAGTGTATGAACCTTAGTAGAAATCCCCACATTCCATAACTACATAGCCAACGTAGGTTGAGACGTTAACCTGCCAGTTGAGAATTGACACATATCTCATAAGGGTACCTACTAGTTAAGGGTAACCCTTAGTCCTTTGGGATAACACTTTAGTGTATCCACACAACTATGTATTAGTACCTGTGGCACGGTACTGGCACCCTTCCAATTGGGGTCAAAGGTTAGACCCAAATGAGCTTATTAGGGCATGTCGGTTAGATGATAGCTCCCACAGTCTCAGTACGGTATTCAGCTGAATAATCAATTTTAGTTTTGCCAACCATAGCATACAAATGCCAGTTATCCATTTATCAGTATATAGTATTTCAGTTTATAGATTATATCCAAATCATATGTCATGCTTGGTCATGCATTCTTAGTCTTTACATATCTAATGCATTCTCAGTCTTTACTTATCTCATGCATTCTTATTCTTTATATATCTCCTACATTCTACTTAGTACTCTATGTTATTCATTTAGATAGTTATTACTCATACACATGAAACTATACATATTAGCCTAACCTCATTTAGCATACCAATATATTCAAAGTACTGATCGCATACTCATTTCTTACGCTATGATATCTTATATCATAGGTTAAGATGTTTGGGTTCCTGACCATACTTAGATAGATCAGCCTATCAACAATAATCAATAGTGGTAAGTCCTCAAATTATGGGTTAGCTTATGATTATTTGTGATCTTAAGCATCCTGTATTGCCTACGGTGTACTCTCGGGGTGTTACAAATTGGGGCCCAAATCAACCCTAAAAAATTAGGAATTTAAGACCTAATTTCTAAGAATATACTATTAATTAGGATGGAAATTAAAGGAAAAATTAATGGGAAATGATCAAGGAGTGTTAGGCTAGCATTCCTTAGCTTCTATGGGTGATTCCCCTCTTGTTCTGCTCATTGAGTTCTCAAATTTGTGTGAAAATAGTGGAAAATCAGGTGGGGAGATACATGATAAAAGATACAAGTGCCGCTATAGTAGCCACCTAGGCGCTAAAGCACCTATTGCTAAAGTAGAAACACAATTACTCTAGAAGTATGGCAATAACAATAAGTGCTACTAAAACGGCCCCAATAATGCTAAAGTGAGCACTGCTTTAGTGGCCATTGACACTTAAATGGACTCTGACCATTAGGCCAGGGCTGCTAAAGTAACTCATGGAAGCTAAAGTGTGAAGTGCTAAAGCACTGAGCACTAAAACAACCCAATAAGTGCTTAAGCAGACCAATCAAGTTCTATCCATCAAATTTTTACCACGTCTAAAATGGACTTTGATTGGGTCCTTGGGATTCGTTTATGAAAAAGTTGGGTTTTGACCCTTAGAAAATTTCTTGGGTTTTGGCTTCTAGACATCATATGAGTTGGGGTACTTCTCATATGATAGGGTATGACTAGGTTGGGTTTAGTTGTATGGTGACTAGTATGGATTGGATGGTTTTTGTCCAAGGTACGATTTGAACATACAGGTTGTATGTTAGGGTACAAATGGTAAGGTGTCAATTGTATATTGCCTTAAGTTTGGTCTAGGTGATTCTATTCTACCTAGGGTACGATTTTATGGTACTAATTATATGGTTGGGTACAGTTTGGCATGGGTGGTCATATGTTGGATAGTGTTGGGGTCCAAGGGGAGGCCTAGGGTACGAATGGTAGGTCCACTTATATGGTAGTGTATAATTGGTATGGGGTGGTCGTACCATACTATGGAAATTTTAAGAAGTTTAAGTTAGGGGTAATATGGATATTTTCCCTCTTAACTTATTAAGGCCACACAACTTATAACACTCTTGGGATATTATTTAACCTATTTACAATCTCTCAAACTCTCTTAAAACACTCTGAAATTCTATCAAGGCTCTTGGGTCAAGGACGGCTAGGGTTTTATCAATAGGATCAATTTGGGGCTTACAAGGGTGATTTATCTCTGTTATCTTTGTAATATAAGGCATGTTACTCCTCACTCATTATTAGTTCCAACTAAAGACATGTTTTATGAATTGTTTTCATGTCATAAATATTGTATGGTTTTGGGTTTCAAATATATGTTGGGGTTTTGGGTATAATAGTTGGTTATGGTTTTCATATTATTGTGGTGGTTTGAAGATTTGGTTGAATAAGAATGGTTAATTGGTACTTGGTTTTGGATTTAAGAATACTAGGCCCTCAACATGTTTGATAAAATTCCTATGAAAATGTTTTTGCTTAAATTGTTGGACTTTTATTGAACTATGCATGGTATAACATGGTAATGGAACCCTAAATGGTATAAATGATTCGGAATAGTAAAATGCTAAGGTTTTGGTGGTTATGATTGGTATAATTGAAAGTCTTGTAGGGTACAAGGGAATCCCCCAAGCAAGCATAATAATGATCACTTGTTGGGTACATGGGATTCCCCAAAGTTAATTTAATAATGTAATCTATGGTTACACGAGAATCCATTCTTCTTAAAAAGGATGGCTAAAGATATTTCTTACAAGATATAGTCAGTATGGCTATACCACTACTTATACCCTTTGTTAATAATAAATGGAATGGTGGTTTGGTTGTGTGGTAATAGTTTTAATCGAGCAATAATGGCGAGGTGTGATAGCTAACCATAAAGGTGTAAGTCCAATGGATAAACACTGGAAACTCATGTTTACCAACATGAGGATCGATCATGGTGACCATATATGATACTTATAAGGTACACGAGAATCCCCTAAGTACAGTTGTACAAATACATCATAGAGAGTGAAGGGTACTCGGGAATCCCCTACTCCTATGGTATCTCTAGTTCGTGCAACTACATATATCGAGGCCTATTTAGGGGGTTACACTGGACCCATATAGCTCATGGGTGGTTCTAGGAAGATTAAGCAACACATACCCAAGTTAATTATTTTAAAGGCATGCTAAACTTGATTCTCTTTCCCAGTATGGTTATATAGATGTATGTATGGTTGTGAGTGCATATGGTTGGTTTAATTTGTTTTAAAGGTTGGCATTATTTTATCCTTATCCTGAGAGCATGCTAGCGTTCACCCGCTAACTCATTTTTGGGCGATTGTATCCCCATGTGATGCAGGATTGGCCATTCTACTCTTCCTGTTTAGTGATTAGATTCAAGACCAGTTCAGTTGGATTGAAGTGGTGAGCTTCCATACTACAAAAATCTCTATTTTATGTCATGGAAGTTTTTACATACTTTTTTTAATTTTATTGACATTGGTTTTGGCTATGGTTGGGGCATGTCCCAACTAGATATTGCTTTACTTTTGGTTAGAGGCTTTGTGGAACTTCTATGGGTTGGTATGGGCAGTGTCGGTATTGGTATTAGCCTTATTATTGGCATTGGTTTTGGGGCTGATGCCGTTTGACTGTATTTATGATTGTTCTATTCTTTTATGCTATGGATCATACTTGGTTATTGTTTTGGTTTTGGTATGGTTATTGGTTGGGTATTGGATGGTTGGACTTGATAAGGTTGGTTATGGTTATAGACCTATCTAGAGTCTGGAATGGCATAAAATGCTATCTTATTATATGTTCAAAATTCATCTGACTCAGGGTGTTCATTTGGATGGTTGGGTTGAGTAACTGGGGTGTTCTCCGATCCTGGTTGGACTTGGGAATACTATTACAACGAGGCCTTTGTTTGAGTCATGCCAAGTTAGTATCAGAGCTTTAGGTTCATGATTAATTTGGAGTCCACAAAGCCGTGTAGAGTAGAGTCTCTTTTAAGGGCGTGTAGTGCACCACGCTCATAAGAGAAAGGATACAAAGAATTTAGAAATTTTTCTTTCTTTGTGTTCTATTTTTAAGCTTGGAGTCTAAGTTCTTGGATTCTTCTGATTTTCGTTTGCTTGTATTTCAGATAATGCCTCAATGATTTGATATGCATGAAAACTCCTCTATCCCAACTGAGGATGTATTAATGGGACACACTCTACTTAGGGGATCCATACTCGATCTAGGGGTCCTGTCCCTAATATTTGTAAGTTCCACCAGTTCCATCTAGTCCTCCTTAGGCAGATGTGATGAATGTAGTATTTAGTTAGTCGATTCATATGATTGTTTAGTTTGTTGCTTCTTAGCTTGAGCATGGTGCATATGGTGTTGCATCTTCTGAGGCTACAAGGGTTGGCCAGTTCATGAGGTTGAATCCTCCAACATTCACCAGTGTTAAGGTAGAGGAGGATCCTCAGGGTTTTCTAGATGAGATGGAAAATATCTTCAGGGTCATGAAGGCCATATGCTCAGAAATTGTCCGATTGTTAAGGTTGCTTCGGGAGAGACTAAGGTTCTAGTTTCCTCTTCATCTGCTCCTGTACAAAAAGATGCTACTTTTGCATCTGTTTTTGCTTCTAGTGCTGGTACATGCCAAAATCGATTATAGGCACTCACTACCCGACAGGGGTCCGAGGCATTGTCTGATGTCGTGACTGATACATTACAAATATTTTCCCATGGTGTGTATTGTTCACTTGATCTAGGGTCTACTCTCTTATGTGACCTTATTTGTGGCTGTGTATAGTAGAAGTGTAGAGTCTCTTCAGCTTATGATGCTTAGAGTTAAGAGTTGTTCAATGACGAACAAGGCTTTAAGTGTGGGGTGGTGGTGTGGTGTGTATATATGCACTCTAAGTGTTGCTATTCAAGATTATTAAGCTTCATTTTGAGGATAATTCATGTGATTTATGCGTTGATGTGATATAAAAAAGCATATAAGTGTGACGTGATTACAATGGTTAAAAGTGTTTTCAAACAAGTTTGTACTTAATTGAGTCATTTAGAGTTCAATCGAGGAAACTAGTTTTACTAGCTTGAGCTAGTTGTGTGTCTAGTTGGTTTCATTTGATTCTTATGTGTTAAAGGGGTTCCAAATGGTTTGTGTGTGTAATTATGTATGGAACATCTTGTTGGTGATGTGCAAAGTTCAAATTGTTTAAGCTAAGAGTCGAAACATAAAGTTGAAGATCATGGAACCTAGCCTTATCTTAGCTCTTGTTTTGATTCATCATTGAGGATATTGTGTTGTTATGATCCCTAATTCGTTGTATGATTATGTAGGAATCCTTGTGAGTTTATTACGGTGATATATTGATGATATAAAGGCTGGAAATTCATTGGAAATACACTATAGAAGGCATGGGAAAAAGATAGGATGTTTAATACTTAGAATTTTTTTTGGAGGCTAATTCTAGTGAGCTGACGCGATATGGATGCGACACACCACTCCCTTAAAGAATTTAAAAAGGTCACACATTTATCCTACTAACAATATACACAACCAACACACTGGTTATTACAAGAACGGCCAAAAGTTGTCTCCTTGTCCTACACGGCTTTGGCTTACCTTTTTTGCTATAAATACATCATTGTACACGTGATTTGTTAATCGTGGACAGCTGGGAACGTGATTAAACAATTGTGGAGGCTGCTGCACTTCGCCTTTTAGGTTTTACATTATTTCTTCAGCCTTATTTTAGCTGATTTCATGCATTCAACCTTTTGTATCATGATTATGACTATGAGTGGCTAGAAACTCCCTTTTCGGGGTTAAATCCAAGAACATGAGTACTATTGTTTTGAAATGATTTTGTTTAATTTGCTTATCATTATTGGTTGATTGTTTATTCTTAATTTAATTATTTTGAGGATTGATAAACCTTAGAATACATCTATTTTCAACCTTGTGATCTCGGGATAGGGAATAGGGAGATAGAACGTGGGGAATGAACAAAGTATGGTTCTTATTCTTTTATAAACTAAGAAATTCGAATTAGTTTCTAGGATAGGGATATACCCAGATGTCTTACTTGATTCACATGTAGGATGATAGCTTTAAGTGCCTAATTGGATTATTAAATCTCTGCTCAATGATGTAGTTGTAATGTTCAAGTTAGGTAAATGATTAGAGGTCCAAATCATGAGTAGGGTAGTTGCGCTCATGCACTGTCAGCTTCCTCAACACATAAGTAATAACTCATTCGTGCTGCATTAACACACAACCCAAACCAATAGGGAAAGCATCACAATATGAGATAAACCCCTTTGCCTCAATAGAAGAGCCAATATAGGAGCTGAAGTGAGAAAACCCTTAAGCTTCTAAAAGCTTAACTCACACTTTTTAGACACCGGAAAGGAACCTCCTTCTGGGTCAATCTGGTCATCGACACTGCAATAGTAGCAAACCCTCAATTAATCGCCTATAGTAACCTACCAAACCAATAATGCTATAAACCTCAAACGAAGATGTAGGTTTGACCTTATCTCAAATAGCCTCAATCTTTGCCAAATCCACCATAATCCCATCCTTGGACACCATATGTCCTTGGAATGTAACCGACTCTAACCATAACTAAAATATTTACAATTTGGTAACAAGCCTGTGATCTCTCAAAGTCTAGAGCACAACCCCCAAATGATGCTTTTGCTCCTCCAAGCTCCTTAAATACACAAGAATGCAATTGATGAACACAATCATAAAGGAGTTCAAATAAGGTATGAATACGTAGTTTGTCAAATCCATGACATTCAACCTGTCAAATAACCAGGGATTTATGAATAAATCAGAGAACTAAATCTAGAATTAGATGGAAACATACGAGGATTACGATGAGGAAATAACTTTACCAAGCTCACCAATACCCCACGATCACCCAAGAGTAAATCTCCCAACTCTCCAAGCTCTCTAGAGATTTAGTTCTCTTTGGACTTAGAGAAAATGGGAGAAACATGGGTGGGGGCTGAATTAAAATACCTGCGGTTACTGCTTAGGTGGTCATTGCTAAAGCAACATAGGATCACTTAAGCGATCCACGACATTTTGCCAACCTCCATTAATGCGAACAATATGTCACTAAAGTGACATCTACTTTAGCTATCAGATCTCCTCTAAAGCGACATGGAAGGACCATTTTCGGTAGCTAAAGTGACCACTCAGCTACTAAGGCAATCAATTATCCACTAAATCGGCCACCACTTGAGAAACCAAAGGTCGGCTAAAGTGGTTGCACTAGCTAAGTCCATGCACTAGCTAAACTTAGATTTTGCTAAGTTTCCTTCGACCCCTAAAGATTCATTCAACACCACGTGAATGCGAATAAACTATGCTACCTGTCAAATTAGAAATTTAAAACTTATCAGCTCCATTGAAATTGTATTTGGGTTTTTTTTGATTAATTATGGGCCGTACAACCAAGGGACGCTTTTACCAAATACTATCCAATTGCCCAAGATAAGTCTGAAAGCCTTTGGACTGGACCCAAACCAAAGGTCCCTATAGCCTCAAATAAACACTCTAAAGCTAATGAAAATGTTAAAATTGGTATACAAGGTCGTTAACCTAAAGTTTATGCCTGATAGCCAATTCTTACTGGTGAATACTTCAAAACAAGGCATTGGCTCTAAAAAGAAAATAAACTACCTGGAAACTGAACTGTCAGCTCCAGTAAATCACAAATGACTTAGGACATCTATAGGAAATCTCTAAATAACAAAAGGTATGGAAAACTAAAAAATGACCTAAAGGGTCATTACAACCAACCAACCATCCGAGATAACCTGACTTTGTACTATAATAATTCCCCTACTTGGATTACAAATCCTCACTACTAAGCTCAACAATTATGTATTGTTTCTCATGTAAATATATAGAACTGAAATTTTTTTTGAGTCTCCAATGTAGGACTTACAAAGATAACAATATATTTACTTTATTAAATAGGTTTTTGCTAGAGGACATAATACAAAATAAAGAAGATCTTTGAGAGTAGTTATTGGTGACGATGATGAAGATTACCAATTTTCAGTGGATACGGAGCCAAGAAGATCTTTAATTAAAGATTATCTTGTTTACTAATGATGAAATTTTACAAATACTTATGGCTTATGGATCCATCCAAACATAAATTCTCAAACATCTATCAACAAAGTTTATCTGCTAACAATTATGCATAAACCTCAAATAAGGATCAATTATATAAATTACCCCTAATCATATTTATTTCAATTTAAATTAAATATCAAGCCAATATCATACAATATTAACTACATTTTTTTCTATGTGAGTTGGAATCAACTATACGAATCATCAATGACCATGTATTTTCCATTTAAGCTAAATTCATGTCATATATATTATATGAGGATTTTTCACCAATTGAGAAGTTTTACGTCAACCCCTATCACACTATTGCTATTAATCTCTTGCTTTATTCAACCTTGAGAGCGATTGTGTTAGCAAGCTCACAGTAGTAAAATTAATCTCAATAGAACATTATATTGGTTAAAAATCATTCAAAGTTCTCAATTGTTTTATTTTCTTAAGAATTAATACTCATAGGACCTAGAATAATAAAAAATATAACTAGACTAGAACATTATACTGCTTATTCCTTTTTGCTCTTATTGAGGATTTCCACTAAGTTAACCCATTACATTTAGCTTCGGATTATGATTTGGCTTACCTACTGGCGGAATATGATAGGTGCCATCATGACTCATAAATTGGGTAGTGGCAAATTGCTATCAAAGTCTAGGCTACACCGGTACTATTGGTAAATGATCAAGTATCTAGCAGAGTCCTACAGATCAAAATGATGATGTCAATTTCCTATCTTTGGGAGGCTATGGGATATTCTTTAAAGTCCTTCACTTCTTTCACTCACTTTGTGCTAAGAGTCTAAGTTGGTTTATAGAACATTCCCTTGACTATACTCTTCTACAGATAACTAGGACACGTGCAACCACTACTCGATATGAGGGTCCCAAGACTAAGCCTAAAGATCCTACCCCTATTTATGGATGATCTACGGGTTGTGGAAAACCTCGAGATGTGTCTCATGTAGGGACAAAAATAGGGGGCTTCCACTAGACCCTATTACTGATCCTAAGCTAGAGATTCTTCTGCCTTAGCTAGCAGTAGACCAGGGACCAGCACAGGCTACACTAAGGTTTATTTGTTCTCCAGTGCTTAGAGATGCTTTAGTTAAGCTTCTGGGGTTAGTTGGTGGTGCACCGTCTAATGGAGAATAGTCTACAGATTAGAGTGGTACCGAGGCTCCTAGAGTTGAGGTTTATCTTATGCTGATAGTTTCTTAGCCAGTGGTTACTTATCCTGTTATGTCTGTCGAGAAGCAGATGACGTTGGGTAGATTCTGAGATTGGCTCCACCTAGGTTTTTTGGTGCTCCAGGTGAAAATGCATGAGTTTCTGATTGCTTGTGAGGATAGGCTCTATAATTTATGCTTTGTTGAGACTTATAGTGTGGATTACACCATATTTTAGTTGTACTTAGCTACTCGACATTGGTGGGGAGGTTATCTTAACTCTAGGCCAGCTGTGTATCTTCTTTTGTAATGCCCCAAGTCTGTACCTTAGACGTCACATGGTGCTCATAATCCTGAAGGACCACAAGCTAACCCATAACTGGTGCCAGCTGTAATCACTAAACAATAATACTATATAATGTGGAAATTAGGCAGAAATTTCCATAAGGTTCAAAACTAAAATCGAAATACTGAATACTAGAAATCAATATAGAAAATCTGAGGATCTGTCTGTAAATACTCTAGTTTGAAAAGCCTCTAACTGAACTGACTAAATATAGTAAAATCATTATCATAGGCATTTTATAAACCATATTGGGGGCATAATGTTTCCAAAGCCAATTCCAATTACCAATTAACCAATCCCATGCAACCAACTATCCAAACTACCATTAAAGAATGCAGAAAAATAATTAAAACATAGGAAAACCATAACCAAACATTTAATACCAAAACCCCAACATATATTTGAAAACTCCAAACCCATACAATAATCATGCCATGAAAACATTGTATAGACCATGCCTTTAGTTGGAACTAACAATGCGGGAGAAGTATCTTTCCTTAGCTATCAAAGATGATGGAGAGAAATCACCCAAGCAAGCCCCAAATTGCTCCTCTAGATGAAACCCTAACCTTCCTTTACCCAAGAGCTCTAAAAAGAATTAAAGAGTCTTTCTAAGTGTTTTAGATTAGACTAATAGGGAAAATAACCTCCCAAGTGTGACATAAGTCATGTGGTCATAATAGATTAAGAGGGGAAATGTCCAGATTAGCCCTAGCTTAACTGCATGAAATCCTTGCAGGTGGGTATAACTCAACCATATAGGTCGTGTCCTCCAATACGAGTGGTACCCACCACTCGTACCCTAGATTCTCCTCAGACCCCCACACTGGTTAACATACAAATATGGAATACAAACCGTATCCAAGGGTATAACTAATACCCTTAACCTGTACCTATAACAAAACAAAGAGGATTTGACACTATCTAATTACGAGTTTGTCAATACGACTCGCACCCTATCTTACAACCCATGGTGAGCCACTTGTACTCAGATCGAATTTACTTTACTAAGTGACTCGACCCTCTCTAGGGCCTTGTCATAATGGGCATGCCAAGTTCGACTAGGATCGAAGACCACCCCTATTACCCAACCCGACCTTTAGCTTCCTGCCTGTGTTGGCTGAATTCTGGGCATAAAACATACTATTGTAACAGCTCATACAAAGACCCTGAGAATAGATCATAACCGTGACTAAGCCAACTGAGTCCAACCATCCCATACCAAAAGTCAAACCATACCAAACCACATGAAACAAGGACATAAACAAGGCCATAACCAAAAAGAATACCAAAACATTATATTATAATCAATCCCAAAATGTAATACGATGGACCAGTGAGAAATCCTATGATGTGGTGTAAGCCCACCAACCTATTCCAATGCCAAGGTCGACACTAATACTGATCCTACCTATTCCAACCCCTATAAGTACCACAAATACTCTATCCAAAAAAGTAAATAAATTTGGTTGGGACATGCCCCCAACTATGGCCAAAACTAATATCCAAAATAAAATAAAAGCATCTAACAATATCCATAACATAAAATGATACCTTTCGAAAGGATGGAAGCTCACCACTTGAGTCCAAATATGCTCCCCGAGTCAATCACCATGTAGTAAGACTCGAACAACCAGTTCTTACATAGTGTGGGTATACAACCCCTAGTAGACATGTTAGCAAGTGACCGCTATCATGAATCTCAGGATAAGGATAAAATAATACCAGTTATAAAACCAAGTAAAACCGTCCATAATGCATATAACCATACATATATAAGTGCTGGGAAAGGGGATACAGTTTAGCATGCACTTAAAACCTTTACCTAGGATGTATAGGTTGGCCCTCCTAAACCACCCATGGGCTATATGGGTTTAGATCCCCCTGCTGAAAGGGCCCTAGTACATATAGCTGTATGACCAAGGAAGTATCCCATGGGATGCCTAGTACATCCCCCAATAGTGTGAAATCATACACATGGTGAACCATGACAAATCCTCTTATCGGCAAATAGAGTTTCTAGTTTTGGTCCTCCCAGGACCATCACCTTCCACGGCTTTGATACATATCACGCCATTAATCCTAATTAAAAATGTTTCCAAATAACCAACCACTCCATTTACCATTTTATTAACCAAGGCCAATATTAGTGGTATCATCATACCACCCATTACTTTAAGTAATATCCATAGCCAAACCATTTAGGCTAAGAGGACATTCAAGTGCCCTTCCATATACCATATTAAACCACTTGGGAGACTTCCATGTTCCCCACAAGAACAACCATTTAGCCTTTATCCTTTTAAATCTATTTAAACCATGTATGATTCCTTTACCAAGTTTAAAACATGCAAGAGTTCCATTAAAAGAAGTCAATGCAATGAACATATATTTATAAGCATTTTTATCAAACATATTGGTGGCATAATATAACCAAAACCAACTCCAAAGACCATTAAACCATTAACATACAATCCAATTGTCCAAATCCACCATTAATGCATATAAAAGCATAAATAAAACCATAGGAAACAATAACTAATCATTTAAGATCAAAACCCCCAAATAATAGTTTAAAACCATAATTAAAAAATAGTAAAACCATGAAATAAATAATATAAACTATGTATTTAGTTGAAGTTATAATGAGGGAAGAGAATTATGCCTTATATTAAAGAATTGATGGAATGAAATCACCAAGACAACCCCTAAAGCAATCCTCAAAATGAAACCGTAGCCTTCTTTCCCCAAAAGCTCTTAAGAGAATTATAGAGTGTTTTAGAATAGTTTCTAAGTGTTAATTAATAGAATAATAGGGTAAATAACCTCCTAAGTGTATTAGAAGTCATAGGTCCTAATTAGGATAAGTAGGGAATGTCCAGAATACCCCCACTTAAGCTGCACAAAATCCTGTCATAGGAATACGACTGAGCTATACGATTCATACCCTCCCAATATGATCAGTACCTACCACTCGTATCCAAGACTCAACCCTGGGATCAAACACTGTCCAGTATACGACTCATCCAACCAATTCATAATTGCAACATACTTTCTATATCCATAACCCGCATCCCTAGTAAAATGAATTACCAGGAGGATCATACACTGCCTACCTTAGAGTCCTTAGTACGACTCTTACAAATCCATACGACTCATACCCCTAAGTCATGCCCATTCAAGTGACCAAAAACTTTTCACCAACTAACACTGGTCATCATACGACTGGACCATACCACTCGTACCCCAACATACGTATCGTACCCATGAGTCATATTGGGCCTGGAGAACGAAAATTCTAAGAAATTTTCCAAGGGTCAAAATCTAGGATGTTTCACTAAGTCTCAGATTAAATAAAGGAAAACCGAAACCATACGACCCGTCAACCACTTTATGATTCGTACCAACCCTAATCGTACCCATTCTAGAAACCAATCCAACCCACCAACAAAAGCTGGTTAGCATACGACCTATAACCCCTAATTGTTTTTTGTCCAGAAACTAGAAATCTAGGAAATTTTCTAAGATTCCAAATCCCAGGGTGTTTTCGTCTCCCCCACTAGGATCATTCGTCCTGGAATGATAGAAAAGGTAGGTCAAACACAAGAACCATTCATTTGCATTGTCAAATATCAATCCAACCTATAAAAAAGTTATAAAATAAATATACAAGGATCTATTCTAACCCTTAAAAAAGTTAGAAAATGATGATGTGATCAAGAACAAATAAATTCTACACGAATATGTTGAGTAGAAAACAAATACCGATATTTGGATTTCATGTCTGCCTCTGCTTCCCATGGAGCATCTTCCACCTTGTGGTTTATCCATAGAACCTTAGTTGAGGCCATATCTTTGGTCCGTAACTAATAACACCCAAGCACACATGCAAGTGTATGTGGTCTACCAAGTAATATAGTGGCCCTAAAGAAAGCTGAATATCAATCCAACAAGTACTAGATCTAACAACTATTCAATTCTAGTTTAACTTTTAAGATTAACTTGATGCAAAGTAAACAAAAAGAGTTTCGAATATTTGTAAACTAAAGTAAAGTAAACAATGCGTAAAATAAAGATGAAAGACAACCAATCAAGTAAAACCCAGGATTAAAGAACTTTGAACAATCATACTATACTATTGAACTTCATTCGTTAAATTGCTTATTTTGGTTGTTGATTCATAGGGTTTATTGCATGATTATGGTCTCCTGACCTCTAATCATTTGTGTAACTTGGACATTACAACTACATTATTGAGCGGGGATGTAGTAATCAAATTAAGTGCTTAAAGTTATCCTCCTATATGTGAATCAAGTAATTCTCTTAGTTATATCACTATCCTAGATGCTAATTAAAATTCCTTATTTCATAAAAGAATAAGAACCATACTTTGTTCATCCCCACACTCCATCTTTCTATTCCCCCTCTTGAGATCACAAGGTCGACATTATATGTATTCTAAGTTTAGCTACTCCTTAAAATAATTAAAACAAGGATGAAAAGAAACCAAATATGATAAGGAATTCAAACAAAATCAATTCAAAATGATAGTTGTCATGTTCTTGGCTTTAACCCCGGAAAGAGAGTTTTTATCCACTAATAGTCATAATCATCATCCAAATAGTTGTATGAATGATCAAAATCATAAAGAAACTAAATTAAAGAATGGAAAACATAAAAGAAAAGTGCAACAGTGCCCAATGTTGCCCAAGATATCACAAAGTATTTTAAAACAAAGTGTACAAGCGTGTATTTATAGGTGGAAGCAAAATTAGCTGTGTAAAAATTGACTATGCGTCGCAGGCTGTTGAGCACCGGACTAAGGTATCAATCAAGGGAACCATAGCACCACTCCACAACATACTTCACTGGAACCATAACATGGCTCCAAAGCATGCGTCGCGTGCATATCGCATGAGCTCACAGGAAGTTGCTACAATAAATTTGGTGAAGTGATCATTGTCTTTTCTTTAATCCAGCCCTTGTGATATTATTTTGCCTTCAATGTCAGCATTTTCCCCATCAAATATGTTATCAACATCAACCCTCCAAGCATCCTAAACATTAAACACCAAGTATTATTGTTCAACACATTAAAATGACAAGAATCTTCCTTAAAACAAGGCTAAATAGGCAAGGATAACATCACTAAAGTGCATAAAGACACCCCATATCACCACCCCACACTTAAAACCTTGTTCATCTCGAACAACTCTTAACTCTAAGCATCATAATCTAAGGAGACTCTACCTTTCTACTACATGGAAGACACTCAAGCTAGTACTACTATGACTACACAGAATACAAGTTTCTACACTAAGCATGTTATGTACACAATTGAAAGTTCAAGATACTACTCAAAAACATCCTAGACTCAAGAATTGACTCACCATGATGGAAAACTCATGCTCACTACTCAATAAAAGACATCATACAAATAATCCACATTCATAAAAAATATGCCCTCATAATAAGAGAGTACCCATACTCATTCATATAACTGTAATTTAAAAACAATGGGTATACAAATCAAGTTATGCTCACTCTCACAAGGAATTTCTGAGTTACACATAATGAACCATAGGCTTGCCCTTAGTGTAGTAGTACACTAATATCAGAATGTTAAGGCCTAAGATCAAATAGATCTTCAAGGGTTAAAATGTAGGCTAAGGGATGGGTAGGAATTATTTTAGTTTTATAGCTACTATCTTCCCTAAACACTTCAATACATCATGTTATGCATTCAAATTCAACTATAACAACCAAATTACATTACTTTCGTCTAGCCATTCTTTTTTTTTTTCACCCCATCTTATTAAGGTCATTTATAAATACTATGGTGGGAGTATTATATGCATACTCATTCAATTTGAACAAATTTTTATTCTTTTCATTACTCTAAAGCTCTTAGAAGCTTTTGGATCAAATTAAGGTCTATCAATAAAGGGAATTAGGCTACACATGAGGCTGCCAAAGAAAAAGCTAAAGGATCAACGAGGCTTATTAGGATTATGAATAAGGGTAGGACAAATGAAGGTATAAAACAAGGCTATCAAAGAAATGCCTATGTCATCTTCTAAACCCACACTCTTTATTTCTCTTTGCACGCACACCAGACAAGTTCTAGTTATCACATGTAACAATAAATATACAACGACCTTACGTCTCATATGGCACATGTTCAACTCAAGTAGGATCGTCATAGACACTAAACCAAACAATAACATGAATTCAACATTAATCCAACAAGTACAAGAGTCATAAACATGATCCTAGGAGTCTCAAAAGTAGTAATTCATATAATCAGCATGATTTTAAAACCAAAAAACTTGCATCATGTAGTCAAATATACAACCAACAAGAATATCCCACTTATTCCTAACACAAAAAAATTTAAAATTACCCTAAAAACTGGGAATTTTCCTACCACACACTTAAAATTCTACTTTGTCCCCAAAGTATGTTTTAAAAGTAGCGATAGAAATACTCCCTGAGGTCTCTAGGTCTAGCTAGTAGCATCTCTACACATCAAGGAGGTCTGGAGACCCCACACTCAGTCTTTGCCATGCTCCTTAGCTTAGGTTTTCCAGTACTCAAACTTCTCATCAACCTGTGACTCAACCAAAACCAAAATTAGTGAAGTTAAAACTAAAACACTAAAAATAAAACATACCTACTTAAGTTGGGTTGCCTCCCATGACGCACAAATTTAGTGTCTTAGCACGTACCAACTACGACTCAACAAAATTCCTTTATCCTTTTTCTCATACTCGGAGGCTATCTTCTTATTTATTTCTGACCTCTTAAGTGTAAACTCTCAAGGTCAATAACTTTTTCAACTTTAGCCTTTTCAGGATCATCAATCTATATCCTATTGGGCTTAGGTGTTGGAGGCTTGGACTTCTCAATGAGGGTGTCCAAAGAGGTTTTTGATGGACTCACCACCCCACACTGATCCCCTTCATCCACAATAATCATGCATAAGTCTTTATAATGGGATAGTGTGTTAAGCAGTTTGTACACTTTAAAAAATGCCTCTTCATCCTCCAACCTCATTGTTAGAGTTCCTTCTCTTAAGTCAATCAAAGCTTATCCATTCGTTAAGAATGGATATCCTAAGATGATCGGTACCTATTCATCAACCTTAAAATTTTAAGCATTAAAGTCAACAGGAAAAATAAACTTACCAATATTTATGAGAACATCCTCTATTTAAGATGAGCTATGGTGCCGTTTTTCACCTGTAGTAGCATAGAGCTCGGTCTAGGCTTTCCCAGAACTAATGTATTGAACAAAGAGAGGGGCATCAAGTTTATACTTACCCATAAATCACTACGTTCCTGGACCACCTCGTTGTTGCCAATATGAATAGGGAGAGTGAACTTCCCAAAGTCTTTAAGCTTTTTGGACATATTTTGAGTCACCACAAAGCTACACTCCTCAATGAGTGTTATCACCTCCACATGCTGTAACTTAACTTTGTTAGCAACCACATCCCTCAAGTACTTAGCGTACTTGGGTATTCCCTACAAAATATATAAAAGAAGTAAGTTAATATGTAGCTCTTTGAATGTGTCAAAGAAATTTTGAAGAACACATCCTCGTTTGCCTTTATATGTTCTGTGGTAAAGGTAGTTGTGGGATCTTCTTCACTTTTTCAACAACTTTTTCTTTTGAGTACTCAGACTTCCTTGACTGTTCAGCAAATTGGTCATTTACCTATTTAGGACTCGAATTAGCATCTACCTCCTTAGTTTTCTTTGGAGGTTCTCCGTGAAGCTCTTTACCACTCCTCAAACAAATTATCATAACTTATTTCGGATTTTTAGTATCACTTGGAAATCCACCTTGAGGACTAGTATTTTTTGGCTGCGGTATTTGACCTAACTATAACTCCAAGCTCTTCGTAATGGTCTACTGATTCTTCATATATTTTGCCAATTTTTATTGGGCATCTAGAATCTATTTTATCTTCTCCTCCAAATTGATATTAGTGATCTAATTTACTTGAGCTTGGGGTTGTTGAAACTCCAGCTACTAGCCATTCTATTTCTGATTTAATTGATGAGTCTACCACTTTATGTTATAGGCGTTCCCATAGTTAGGACTCTGAATATTTCTGTAATACCTCGCATGTTTCTAATACCGTGATTCATACTTGAGTACATGACTTACAATGAATATTCTAGTGATAGGATAGCTTATGATACATTAATCATGTTCATATGAGTCACTTAAGGTAATGCGAGCTAAGAGTTTTTGAATCCATCAAGTTTTAGTGTTCAATTTTGCAAGGGTCATCTTTGAACGAGTATAAATTGATGTTAATATAGTATTTTGGCTAATTTAGACCCATTAAATTGTAGAGAATCGAATTAGATTTCCAACGATACCAATTTTGCCTTAATCTAATACCCGAGCGAAATGTTATGCCTATTTTTGTGAGAGACAGTAAGCATAGGCGATTGGTTAGGCGCCGCCCAACCCAAGCATAGGAGATCACTTGGGCGCTGCCTAAGTAACTTCCAGGTGTCAAATACTTAACCCTATGAAATGTATATCTTCTAAACATACTGCAACCCTATGTTCATCTCAAAGCTCATCATCCAAGAGCACTAAAGGAGAAAAACAACTAGGGTTGCATAATTAAGCTTGAAGATCCAATTTCAAGGAAATTCCTCCGTCAATTATCAAAATCTTTCTTCTAAGGTATGCATAGTGTTCATCTACGAATTCCTTTCATCTGTGGAGTTCAAGAATCAATCTTTAAAATACAAAAGCTTGGTTGATTGTGGAGATACGATCATACCCATGTTAATGCATGATTGTTTTCCCCTTTTTCATTATAAAGTATGACTTCTATATTATTGGGTGTTGATGATCATGTAGTTGGTATTGGGTGATTCCGAAGGTGGAATCTTTATATGTTTTTGTAAATTCATGATATCATATGAGTTGGAAACATGTAAATTCGGTTGTTCATGATGTATAATTTGATGAATTCACCTATGCTTAAGATGTGCATGTAAGGTGTTTGATAAAATGCCTAAGGAACTAGAAATCATGCAATATAGCAAAATTGTGACTAAGTGAAGGATTCATGATATGCTCTTACGTTCCAATGACTTCTATGTTGTTAATGTGCCTTGTAAATGTTGTTGGAATACCCATGAACTATTCTTATGAGATTATGCTATGTTTACTTGCAAATACTACTTATGAACAAGATGCATGATAACCATGCAATCCACATGAACTTCCATGCTATTAGTATGTGTTGCCAATATGATTATGCAATGAACATGATATTAAGATTGTGCAAGTACTTCCATGTGAGATGAAATCCTTTCCATGCAATACATTGTTGATAACCATGCATAGTATGAGATCCCTACTTATGATATTATATATTATGGACTCTACTCTTATGATCAAGTCAGTCATGTGCATCAGTTTCCTTCCATCGAGTCCTAGGGGTACTTATAACCGAAAACTATAGCTGTGTGCCTAGATCCATGTCATGTTTCACGATATCCGAACTCAAGCTATGATTCCATAGACTTCAGTTAGTCATGTGAATCAAGAAAACCTCATGATCTTATTCAGTTGTCAGATATTAGTAACATTCTGCCAGTCAACATAATTCAGTAAGATCAAGTCATGCACAGTCAGTTATTCATGTCCAGTCCCTCCAGATGGGAGTAGAGGTTATCACCGAGTGAACCCAAAGATGAGAACTCACCCGCCAGTTTAGGGTGTGATTCTTAGTAGCAATACTTGTGTTCTAGAACTACGTAGCCAACGTAGGTTGAGACATATTAACCCATCAGATTAGGGTTGATGAGGTGGCTTAACCCGTCGGTTTAGGGTTTCCACCATTCTCATTGAGTACCCGCCAGATAAGGGTCACTTACAGCTGTCCTTACCAGTGGTGCGATATTGACACCCCTTCATTTGAGGTAGAGATTGGACCCCAGCTTAGCCATAACGGCATACATGGGGATGTCGGTTAAACACTACTTCCCACAGTTTCAGTATTAGTCTCAGTAAAAGAACTCAGATAGTTCTTCAGATTTTAGTATTTACAGGATTGTCAGATACAGTCATCCATGTCATCAGTTTAAGTATCAGCCAGTAGAGTTATCAGTAAAACATGTATTAGGTTATAAGTTATGCTATCACGTATCACGGTCCATGTTTCTATATATGTGTGTTTGCACTCCCACGTTCATATCAGTCAGTCAGTGTTGTTCATGCATAAAACCCTTTATGTTCAGCCTACCTTCCTCGTATACTCAGTACTCTAGTTGTACTGACGCATTTGTGCTATGGTGCTTTATTTTCATGTTACACCATAGGTTTCGAGACACGAGCTCCAGCCTAGCAGTAGCAGTAGCATTCCAGTCGCAGAGACATAGTGAGTCCTCATTGATTCGAGGACAATATAATTTGATTCATTTATTTATTTCTTCAGTTCAGTTTTATGGAGTTAGTTGGAGAAATGTTCGTTCAACTCCTTATTCGGACAGTTTAGAGGCTTTCATATTTACTTCCAGATTTACGTTCAGATTTAGTTGTTTTGAGTATTTTCGCCGACTTGATTTTATTCAGTTGAACCTTATGGCCATACGGTTCCATGTACTCTGCATTATTATATTATGATTTACAGTATACAGGTATAGATATCAGTATGGGTTAGCTTGTCGTCCCTCAGGGTCATGAGCACCGTATAGCATTCCGGTTCAGCAAAACAGGGTGTTACAAACTTGGTATCAGAGCCTAAGGTTCAATAGAGTCCTAGGAAGTCTGTAAGCCGCATCTAGTAGAGTCTTGTACATGGGTGTGTTGAGGGCCACATTTATGTGCGGGAGGCTATAAGATGTTTTAGGAATAGTCCCCTTTCTTCATTATCCGCATTTATGTGCGGGAGGCTATAAGATGTTTTAGGAACAATCCCCTTTCATCATTATTCATGTCATGCTAGTGAGCATAATCACAAGTTAAACTCTCAGTCTAATCCATTCTTCTCTTATTCCAGACCATTTGAAGGCCCAGTGTACTATCCACTGCTAATCAGAAGCTGCACTATATTCTGCTTCAGTTCAAAATTACCTCTAGGAGCAAGTTTTTTGAAAAGTTGAGCTCAAATGTGTTGGAAGTGGGATTGCCACTACTTTATCTATCCTGCGGGCTACTTGTTCTTCAGCCATGGGAGCCAGATTTTCTTGATCTTCTTCTATTTGCGGAATATGGGATAGAAGGATTGCTTCTCTCCTTTGCCGATGAAATCGTTACTCAGATTTGGGCCTTAGTTCAACAATTCCCAGTCCCTTGCGAACTTAATACTTTAAAAACCTATTCCTACAAATACAAAACCAAGACCAAGTGTAAAGCACCAAAGTAATCGAAAAAGCGAAACTAAAAATAAAAGAGTTTCCAAATTACAAGTCCCCGACAATAGCGCCAAAAACTTGGCAGTACCCAAGTGCACACACAAGTGAACGTGGTCTACCAAGTAATATAGTGGCCTTAAAAAACACAGAATATCAATCACACAGGGACTAGATCCATTGACTATTTAATTATAGTTTAACTTCAAAGATTAACTTGATGCAAGGTAACCAAAAAGAGTTTTGAGTATTTGTAAAGTAAAGTAAAGTAAAGTAAACAATGTGTAAAATAAAGACTAAAGACAATAAATAGAGTAAAACCCAGGATTAAAGCACTTCGAATAATAATACTACACTATTGAACTTCATTCGTAAATTGCTTATCTTGGTTGTTGATTCATAGGGTTTATTGCATGATCCTGATCTCCGGACCTCTAATCGCTTACCTAACTTGGACATTACAACTACATCGTTGAGCAGGGATGTAATAATCCATTCACATCTTCCTATTCCTCCTCCCGAGATCCGTTCTTAAGGATTCTAGGTAATCCCTATCCTTGATGCTAATTCAAATTCCTTATTTCATAAAAGAATAAGAACCATACTTTGTTTATCCCCACACTCCATCTTCCTATTCCTCCTCCCGAGGTCACAAGGTCGACAATATATTTATTCTAAGGTTACCTACTCCTTAAAATAATTAAAAAAAAGATGAACAAGAAACCAAATATGATAAGCAATTCAAACGAAATCTATTCAAAATGATAGCAGTCATGTTCTTGGCTTTAACCCCGAAAAGGGAGCTTTTAACAATTAATAGTCATAACCCTCATCCAATAATTGTATGATTGATCAAAACCATAAAGAAACTAAATTAAAGAATAGAAATCCTAAAACAAAAGTTGCAGAAGCCTCCAATGTTGACCAAGACGTCACGAAGTCTTTTAAAACAAAGTGTACAAGAGTGTCTTTATATGTGGAAGAAAAATTAGCCGTGTAGGAATTGACCATGTGTTGCGGACTGTTGAGCACCGGACTAAGGAATGCATCACGGGCACCACAAAACGCTTCACTAGAACCACAACACAGCTCCAAAGCATGCATGGTGGGCATTCGCATGAGCTCACTGGAAGTTGCTTCAAAAAATTTGGTACGGTGGTCATTGATCATTCTTTTATCCAAGCTTTGTGACATTATTTTTCCTTTAATTGCAGCATTTTACCCATCAAAAATGTTATCAACATCAACCATATAAGCATCCTATAACATCAAACACCAAGTATTAGAATTCAACTCATCAAAACGACAAGAATCGTCCTCAAAACAAGGCTAAATAGGCTAGGATAACAACACTAGAGAGCATAAATACACCCAACATCCGTAACCGACGAAACTGCCAATCTAATATCTCAACCAGGACCTCTTCATAAGACAGAGAATCCGAGATATCCAATCCTTACAAAGGAACCACCGTGGAAGGATCACCAGGACACTTTCTCAATATGGAGACATGAAATATTGAATGAATGGAGCTCAAACTAGAAGGCAACTCTAATTCATATGCCATATTACCAACCCTCTGCAGAACCACATAAGGACCAATGTACCGGGTACTAAGTTACCTTTTTTACAAAACCGCATAACTATCGTCATGGCAGATACCTTTAGGAATACATTATCCCTAACCTTAAACTCTAAGTCTCTATGCCTCACACCCGCATAGAAATTTTGGCGACTTTGGGCAGCCTTAAGCCTGAATCACCTTTACATTCTCAATACCCTGGTAAACCAAGTCTGGGACAAACATATCCACCTTGACAAGCTCTACTCATCCAATTGGAGATCTATACCTTCTACCATATGATGCTTCAAAAGGGGCCATCCAAATGCTAGAATGTTAGCTCTTATTGTAAACAAACTCTACCAAAGGTAAATGCTCAACCTAATTTCCACCATGATCAATCACATACGAACAAAACATGTCCTCTAATGTTTGAAAAATCCTCTCTGCTTATCCACCCATATGCAGATGAAAAGCAGTACTAAGACAAAACTTAGTACTCAACCCTTTCTGGAAAGAGTATAAGAGTGGGATGAAAAATGCGTACCATGATCAGAGATAATTGAAATAGTTACCCCATGCATCTTTACAATCTCATGAAGATACAACCACCATAGTCCTCAGCCAAAAAGTTAGTTCATACCGGCAAGAAGTGAGCAGACTTGGTCATCCTATCCATGATGACCTAAATTGAATCAAATAAATTCTTAGACCAAGGAAGACCAGTAATGAAATCCATATTGATTACCTCCTATTTCCATTTTGGAAAATCAATCTCTTGATACAACCCACCAGGCTTTATGTGCTCAACTTTGACTTGTTGGTACACATACACTTGGCTAAAAAATCAGCCATATCCCTCATCAATCCAATCCACCAATACACCTCCTTGAGATCATATTACATTTTTATCAAATTGGGATGAACAAAATAGCATGATTCATGTGCCTCGGCATAAACTCTATCATAATACATCGATGTTAGGAATATATAATCGCCCTTGGTACATCAAGGTACCATCACCACGGATCTCAAACACCATCACCTCTTGCCCACTAATATCACTCTTAATTTTTATCAAGATAGGATCTAGAATTTTCTTCTCCTTGATCTCTACTCTATGAGATGACCGAACCACTTCTTGTACCATCACACCACTATCATTAGAGTCTAAGAGATGAAATCAGAGATTAGAAAAGCAGTGAATATCCTTCACCAATTTCCTGTTCTCCTTTTCTAAATGAGCTAAACTCCATATGATAACCTGCTAAGAGCATCGACAACCATGTTAGCTTTACTAGGGTGGTATTAAAGACTCATATCATAGTCCATGATAAGCTCTAACCATCTCTTCTGCCTAAGATTTAGCTTCGTCTGAGAGAACACATATTGTAGATTTCTATGATCAGAAAAGATGTCCACGTGCACTCCATATAAGTAATGCCGTTAGATTTTTAAAGCAAAAAACCACCGCTAAAAGATCCAAATCATGAGTAGGATAATTCCTCTCATGTACCTTAAATTTCCTAGAAGCATAGGTATTCACCTTCCCACGTTGCAACAAACCACAATAAAGTCCCACCCAGGATGCAGAACAATAAACCACAAACCCCTTATCACCTTTAGGTAATGTAAAAACTGGTGCCGAAGTAAGCTTATCCTTCAGCTTTACAAAAATCCCCTTACAAGCATTCGACCAAGAAAATTTACCTTCTTCTAAGTTAACTTAGACAATGGGGCGGCTATTGACGAGAAAATTTCCATGAATCACATATAACGTCAAGACAAACCCAATAAGCTTCGAATGTTGGTTGGATTCGTGGGTCTAGGCCACCTTTTAACTACAACCACCTTTTGCGGATCCACCATGATCCCCTCACTAGAATAATATGACCAAGAAAAGTTATAGCTTTCAGCAAAAACTGACACTTAGAGAAGTTGGCTTAAAACTACTGTTCTTTTAAGGTCTGCAACTGCCATGACCCAAATTGGTGCCTTGGCCGTGACGAGTATCTAGAACTATGAAGGCCTAAAACACCCCTATCTGTCTGGTAATCATGCACATAATTCAAATGATAAAGAGATGCGGAAGACAAATAACATTACAGAAAACCTGGTCAAGAGTCATAGGAAAGCAATAATGGGGAATAATGTCCTAAAATCTCAAATCAACACCTCTATAATGTCTGAGAAATCTCTTCTACATAAATGAAACAAATGTCTATCTAAAAACTGGGACAAGGCCCTCAGTAGACCCAAAACTATAAGTGGTAAATGATATTGCCAGATAATCAGGCCTTTCGAAATAAAGAAGGCTCACCAAAAGACTCGGCAAATATGTAAGAGGAATCTACTGGTTTTCTGGACCCCTAGACTGCGCCTCCGAACTTGTGAGAAAGAGGGTCAATACAAAAGTACTGGTACACAGAGATATCAAAACAAAACATAATATTTTTACAAAATATAGTTGAGAGCCATTATAAAGCAGTTTCATATCAAGTCATTTGAAAACATATGGGTATAATGTAATTGTTTTGAACAATAATTTAATGCAGGTGAGCTAGGTGGAATACCTTACATATCACATTTTCACCAACTGTCAAACCTTAGTTCCTGCTGAGATTAGAGTATACGTGAGGGAAAAATATACAAGATCACACAGCAGGGTGTCTCGACCCAATGGTAGTGCACAAGATCATAAAGCAGGGCTCCTAGCCATAGTCCTAATTTGGGAATGACATAAAGTCAGGTATGCAAGATCACAAAGTAGGGTACCCAATTCCCATGTCGGCAAATACGGTTTCCAACGATGAGCCCTTACACTCAAGTGCCTTCTTCGGGCATCCACCTATCTCATGTAAAATCAATGCATTAAAATTTCATCTGATTCAATCACATATCTTATTTGTAGGGTATCGTCATACCAAACTTTCAAGTCATCAATATCACATCAATATATGCATAATCATATAACAATCAAGATGTTTTCATCATTTACAAGTAGTGGACAATAATTATTTCAAATTTATGCTCTCTGTTGTTGGTCACAATATAATATGGGGTATCGAAACGTTATCATGGGAATTTGAAAGCAATTTATCATTCATATTTATCAAACTTCCATGGAAAATCTCAAATCACATATGCATGGTTTCAACCATTGAAGTATATAGGCAAACAATTC